>NW_004444257.1:655684-672436 GCF_000243295.1 Trichechus manatus latirostris
GGGTTAATATGTTGTGGGGTTGTTAACCAATGTCATAAAACAACATGTGTACTACTGTTTCATGAGAAACTATTTGTTCTGTAAACCTTCACCTGAAGTACAAAAAAAAATGAAAATAAAAAAAAAAAGAATATCAGTGAAGCTATCTTCATTCAGTGGCCCGACTATCAATCCAATTCAACTTTTTTTTCAATCATTTAAAAACCCATAAAATCATTCTCTCTGTATGTTTAATCAATGGGCATTGGCAATTTCAGGCTTGATTACATCTAATGTGGGTGTATATGCCAAAAGGAATAAAACAGCTTATGAGTCACCAATTTATACTTTTGTTCTCTCTTTTTCAATAAGAATTGTTGGATTTGAACAAAAAATATGTATGTGATTTATGCATTAGAGTAATCTCATGACACCTTTCTATGTAAATGCTTCCCATTGCCAAAATAAAATGCAAAAGTGTTACTATATTACATTGCACTACGTTCCAGAGTAATAACTCATATTCTGTTATAATAAAAGCAAGGACATTTATTGAAGGCTCGAAGACACGCCGGGCTGTGGAAACCATTTGTTCTTACATAGTGAACAAATGCTTTTTCAAGCTGACAAAACCGCAGAGACCTTTTAAAGGGTGAGAACAAAGAATCTGAGGTGCAGTGTTTTGACTGGACATTACAAACTTAGATTAACACAAGGCGGGTTTACTGGAAGCGGGGCTAGGATGGGGGCAATGTGATATTTTTCTCTTAGGAACAGTTTGCTCAAGTGAAATTTTTCTTGTCAGCAGTTGCCTGGGATACTCAGAGTCAGCATCAAGGCCTTCTGCCTTTGACATTGTTTCAGGAAGGGTCTTGATAGCACCTGGGAAACAGTTTATCATCATTCTCTCAGCTTAACCACAGAGAAAAGGAAAAAAGAAAAGAAAAAACTTTCATTAGTTAACATTTATTTACAGGCCTTAAAGAATAAGTCAGGGGTTTGCATATATCAAAAGAAAAGCAAGATGGAATAGGGCCTCAAACCCTAAAGCAGCCATTTTTACTTTAGTCAAGTGCCTCAGTTTACTTGCTCTTACTCAGCTCTTTCATAATTAGATTCCTCCCCACCTCATTGATGTTACTGCCTTCCACTCCTCACCAGTCAATACATGCTTGTTTTCTTTTTATCAAACATAGCCCCATACAGACTTTGTACTCACAGAGTCCTCCAGATGTTCCTGTCATTAGCTTTTGGATGTTCTTGGCCTTTTATGATCACTCAATATAATGAAACCCCATGACTTTCTATTACATTAAACTTCTCTTAAAATATCTTTTTTCTTTTGGTGTATATTTTTATTTTCTCTCACACTCCTACACACTTTTAGGTAAGCTCACTCAGAGCAGCACATTTGTCTGCCTTTATCCACCAAATCCTTTGCACTAAGGACTACTCATTTGACATGAAAATTAAGAATATATTTTGTCAATAAAGTGATATTTAGGTATATGTTTCCGCTTAGAATTTCCTTCCAAAGCACTACTGTTATTCCAATTGAATCCCAGTAGATTGCAAAATCATAACATGTTTTCATTTTCAATTTAGAAAAAAAAAAGGAAAACTTAAATAGTCAAGAAAATAATAAATTTAACTTAGATATAAGCATAATTTAAATTTGTTACTAAAATTATAATTGAACAGTTTTAGAAAATAGTTGACTTTGAGACCAGTTAGGGACAGAAAAGGCCTTAAACGGCAACTTATGTCAGTTAAAATTTTTTTCTAGAAGAAGAATGGTGCAAACGTTGTTTGCTTCCTCCTAATCTGTCTGCTCAGCTGTCTCTCAGATCAACCAATTAGAACTAGAATCCTGGACATGCACGGTAAGAGACCAAGATGACCGTCAGATGGCCTCATACCGTAAGTATTGCCTAGGAACCAAAATCACCGGACATACATCATCAAGTGGTGACCAAGCCCATTTCCGAAGAGAGACGTCCATCAGCCACTTCCGTGCCAATATACTACACTGACCCCTTTTTGAATATGTATGACTTCCCCTTTCCCGCATGGTACAAAGCTTTCTCCAGCCCTTTGTTCAGGGAGAGAGTGCCTTGGGAAGGATCCCCCCTCATCACCTTACTTGCCACGAGTAATAAACTATGCCTTGTTTTAAATGCACTTGACTCTTGGTTATTCTTAACGAGAGTACAAGCGGCAAACCCATTGAGTTTGGTAACAACTTGATGGCGATGGGTTTTGGATTTGGGTTATAAGTACTATGTTCGTTCATTTTAGACATTAGGTATGGTCACAAACTTGAATGCTAAGTACTTGGTGTGTATTCTTTTGGGGGTGAGGTAACCAGAATGTGTTCCCACTACTCCTTGTTGAAATTTACTTGGACATTCTTTTTTTAACCATTCTTGTAACTAAAAATGTAAGTAGGGCCTAGAAATCCAACTCCAGGAGAAAAATACACAATTCTGCTCTAAATCAATTGATTTATAAAATTTGCCCTGACCTTACATCTTGGTTAAATGATAGGCATTTACACAATGCACTGTACAGGGATTTGACTCCCAAACTTACATCATGTGCCCATGTTTGGATCAAGAATTGAGCAAACACTCACGGAGGAAGTTGAGCAAAAACGTAAAGAGAGTGTATCTTAGTTCTGGTGATATGGTTTGACCTGGATTGTACCTGCAGCTAAAGAGACCACTACAGTGTGTAAGACAATAGTTTCTTAAACTAATTTGATTGCATTTTCAGTCCAGAAGCAAAAAGTAGCCTAGTCCATTTTATATTGACAATGAGATAGATAAAGTACAGTTGCTGTACTAATCATCTTCATCATCTTTGCAAATGTTTTGTTTAAAAAAGAAAGCTATATGATATGATAATACTAAGCAATATGTTCTAAGAGCTTATCAGGCAATAGACATTGTAATAATTATTTTATGTGTACGTTTACACTTAATTCTGGCAAAAAAAAACTATGATGGAAGTATTAACATTATCTCTATTTTACTAATGAAGAAATTAATGTATGAAAAACTTAAGCAATTTGACAAGTTCACAGTGAATAAATGCAACACTTGTACTAATATTTTAAAATATTTGGCACAAACTTGATGTTCATGATCATTAGGAAGATTTGCTTGGTGATCAAGGATATTTGATATCCTTAATTTTGCTTTGTCAATTCTCAGATTCCCATTGGTTAATAGTTAAATATTGTAAATAGGATATAAATACATTATGTCTTTACTATGTAATAGAAATTAAGTGATGATATAGATATAATTGTCTCATAAAATACATGATTTACAAATATAAATATTTACTTTATTCTTCAATAATTTTAAATGTTAAATTTATTTATTTTATTATAAATTTATTTATTAAAATTATTAATGTTAAAAAGATAAAAGTCACATTACTAAGCACTTTAACCAAAAGGATGGACATTCAAATTCACCTGGAGGCACTTCAGAAGTGATCTACTTCCAAAACATCAGCCATTGAAAACCCTATAGAGCACAGTTTTACTCATACACATGGAGTCTCCATGAGTCGTAGTCAACTCAACAGCAACTGGTTTTTGGTATATGGAACCCAATGATAAATAAGGAATTGTTTCACCCTAAGAGAACTTAAGATATAAAAGGTGACATTATGCATATCTTACATACCTTGTGTCTCCTATTATGAGCATAACATATTTATTATACTTAGAGCATAATTATAGAATAAGGTATAAAACGCTATGTAAATAAATGGCACTGACTTTGAGGGTTTAAACAAGTGTTGAGAACCATTTAAGGGATTTATAAAGGTATAAGGAAACCTTGTTTTGAGTCTTTCAGAAAGCATGTATATGTATTCACCATACTTCCAGGTATTTGCAAGCCTGAAGAATCTAACAGTGAGAGGCTGTAGTATTGATCCAAGGCCAGAGGTCAAAGTAGTGAAAATTCTAGGCTCAGAAGTACAAATGTCAGCTTATCTTAGTTATCTAGTGCTTCTATAGCAGAAATATCACAAGTGGATGGCTTTAACAAAGAGAAATTTATTCTCTCACAGTCTAGCAGGCTAGAAGTCCAAATTCAGGGTGCCAGCTCCAGGGGAAGGCTTTCTCTCTCTGTTGGCTCTAGAGAAAGGTCCTTGTCATCAATCTTTTTCTGGTCAAAGAGCTTCTCAGCACAGGGATCCCAGGTCCAAAAGACATGCTCTTTTCCTGGCACTGCTTTCTTGGTGTCTCTCTGCTTGCATCGCTCTTTTATATCTCAAAAGGGACTGGTTTAAGACACAACCTAATCTTATAGATTGAGTCCTGCCTCATTAATACAACTGCCTCTAATCCTGCCTCATTAACATCATGGAGGCAGGATTTACAACACATAGGAAAATCACACCAGATGACAAAATGGTGGACAATCATACAAATACTGGAAATCATGGCCTAGCCAAGTTCACACATATTTTGGGGGGACACAATTCAATCCATGACATTCTACCCTTTGGCCCCCCAAAATTTATGTCCTTGCCACATGTAAAACATATTCACCCCATCATCTCATAGGAAAAGTCTTAATTTAACTCCAGGTCCAAAATCCAAAAATTCCTCTTCATCTGTGAAATCTAGAATACAAGTTATCTGCTTCCAAAATACAATGGTAGAACAGGCACAAGCCAGTCATTTCCATTACAAATGAGAGAAATTGGAGGGAAAGAAGGGATAACAGGCACCAAGTAAGTCAGCAGAATACATCACATTAGCTCTCAAGGCTTGAAATTAATCCTCTGTTCTCGGAAACCATTTAGAAAATGCCCCTGCCCCCCAGATTCTAGGTATTGGCCACATTCATCCTGAGTGGAGACCCCTTGGCCGTGGGCTTCAGCTCCACCTTCCACACCCACTGGAATGACAACTCTACTCCTTCAGCTTTGGGTGGCCCCATTCTCCTAGTCCACCTGAGTGGTAACTTCACCCTTTGAGACCAAGGCAGCTCTGCTTCCTACGTTCCTTGTCTCTTCAGCTTCTGCTTCCTAGTTCCCTGGCCTCTCAGCCCCTTGGGGCTCACTGCCTGCATCTGCCCTGCTTGGGCAAGTGTTCCAAAACTCTTTAGCTCCACTGACAATTGCCTGGAGGCACCCCACTCTGCTAGTAAACTTAGGCCAGAAGGCACTCAGCTCTCTTGCACCATGGGTCGGCAAGCCTTGCTCCACCAGTAAGTGTTTGGAGGCATCCCACTCTGCCAGGAAACCCCCTGCCAAAGGTTCTCAGCTCTCTCTAGCTCCATGGGTCAGCTCCAGCGCCATTTCACACTGGGCTCCTGGTTCTGTGGCTGCTGGTCCTCTGCTGCTGTTTCTCACCATCTGTGCCTTCTCCACTGTAACAGCTATCCTCATTTCCTTCTGAGTCCTCAACAGAATTGTCTTTGATGTCCATAATTACACCAACAATCTCTTCAAGGCAATCTAGGCTTTTACTACTGTTGTTGTTGTTGTTAGGTGCTGCTGAGTTGGTTCCAACTCATAGCCACCCTAGGTACAACAGAAAGAAACATTGCCCCGTCCTGTGCCATTCTCATAATCATTGTTATGCTTGCGCCTATTGTTGCAGCAACTGTGTCAGTCCATCTCGTGGAGGGTCTTCCTCTTTTTCAATGACTTTCTACTTATCAGGCATGATGTCCGTCTCCAGGGACTGATCCCTCCGGATTACATGTCCAAAGTATGTGAGAAGTAGTCTCGCTATCCTTGCTTCTAAGGAGCATTCTTAAATTGTACTTCTTCCAAGACAAATTTGTTCGTTCTTTTGGAAGTCCATGATATATTCAATATTCTTTGCCAATACTATAATTCAAAGGCATCAATTCTTCTTCAGTCTTCCTTATTCATTGTCTAACTTTCGCATGCATAAGAGGCGATTGACAATACCATGGCTTGGATCAGGTGCACTTTAGTGTTCACGGTGACATCTTTGCTTTTCAGCACTTTAAAGAGGTCTTTTGCAGTTGATTTTCCCAATGCAATGCATCTTTTGATTTCTTGACTGCTGCTTTCATGGGTGTTAATTGTGGGTCCAAGTAAAATGAAATCTTTGATGACTTCAATCTTCTCTCCATTTATCATGATGTTACTTACTGGTCCAGTTACCAGGATTTTTGTTTTCTTCATGTTGAGGTGTAATCCATACTGAAGGCTGTGGTCTTTGATCTTCATAAGTAAGTGCTTCAAGTCCTCTTCATATTCAGCAAGCAAGGTTGTGTCATCTGTATAATGCAAGTTGTTAATGAGTCTTCCTCCAATCCTGATGTCCCATTCTTCTTCATATAGTCTAGTTTCTCGGATTATTTGCTCAGCATACAGATTAAATAGGAACAGTGAAAGGATACAACCCTGACGCACAACTGTCCTGACTTTATACCATGCAGTATCCCCTTGTTCTGTTCGAACAACTGTTTCTTGATCAATATACAGTTTCCTCATGGGCACAATTAAGTGTTCTGGAATTCCCATTCTTCAAAATGTTATCCATAATTTGTTATGGTCAACACAGTTGAATGCCTTTTCATAGTCAATAAGACACATGTAAACATCTTTCTGGTACTATCTTTTATTGTTAGGCACTTTAAAACTCTTTCAGCCTCTATCCATTCACAGTTTCAAAACCGCTTCCACATTTTAGGTATTTGTTAGAGCAGCACCCCACTCTCTTGGTTCCAAATTCTGTCTTAGTTATCTTGTGCTGCTATAGCAGAAATACCATAAGTGGATGGCTTTAACACAGAGAAATTTATTCTCTGACAGTCTAGGAGGCTAGAAGTCCAAATTCAGGGCACCAGATCCAGATCCAGGGGAAGACTTTCTCTCTCTGTTGGCTCTGGGGGAAGGTCCTTGTCATCAATCCTCCCTTAGTTGAAGAACTTCTCAGTGCAGAGACCCCAGGTCTAAAGGACACACCATGCTGGTCCTCCTTTCTTGGTAGTATGAGGTCTCCATGTCTCTCTGCTTATATATCTCTTTTATATCTCAGAAGAGATCAGTTTAAGACAAAAACTAATCTTGTGGATTGATTCCTGCCTCGTTAACATAATTGCCTCTAATCCTGCCTCATTAACATCATAAAGGTAGGATTTACAACACATAGGAAAATCACATCAGATGAGAAAATGGTGGACAATCACACAATGCTGGAAATCATGGCCTAGTCAATTTTACATGTATTTTGAGGGGACACAATTCAATCCATGACACTGCCTAAATTCATCTTTTAAAAAATTCCACAATAAAATACTTCTGCCAGAGGGCGTAGGGCCCTAATACAGAGAGGCATTATGAGGTGAACCACTGAAAAACCA
This sequence comes from Trichechus manatus latirostris, assembly GCF_000243295.1. Classification (NCBI taxonomy): domain Eukaryota; kingdom Metazoa; phylum Chordata; class Mammalia; order Sirenia; family Trichechidae; genus Trichechus; species Trichechus manatus. The sequence goes on from NW_004444257.1 coordinate 663,037, forward strand.
AAAGACTATCAGGAAGTTGGAGCTGCCAGCTGAAGGATAGGTACTGCCATTGTCACAGGATTCATAATCAGAGGCGCCCAACAAGGAAGAACACATCTATCCAAAAGACACCATGGTAGCTATTTAAAAAACAACAACAACTGGTAAGCCTAGAGAATGTATGAAGTCACCATACATTAAAAAACCAATAAAAACAAACTTGTTGCTGTCGAGTTGATTTCGACTCATAGTGACCCTACAGGACACAGTAGAACTGCCACATAGAGTTTTCAAAGAGCAACTGGTGGACTCAAACTGCCAACCTTTTGGTTAGCAGCCATAGCTCTCAACCACTATGCCACCAGGGTTTCCCACCACACATTAGCATATATCAAAAAACAAACTTCTGTACCCAATTTCCATTATCTTTCCATTTATTCCAGGCTTAAGAGACCAAAAGGCATTGATTACAAGCTGGGAGAAGATGAGCGAAATGCCAGCCAGTCCCTCCTGGGAAGGGAGAAGTGTTAGCTATAAATTATATTTAGGACATTGATTGATATGAGGCTGGGCCCTTAGTTACAGAATTAAAAATTTATTTTGCAATCCAAGAAACCAGTTGCTGTGGAGTTGACTCTGACTCATGGTGACCCCATGTGCGTCAAAGTAGACCTGTCCTCCATAGGGTTTTCAATGGCTGGTGTTTTCAGAAGTAATTTGCCTGGCCTTTCTCCACAGGCATCTGTGGGTGAACTTGAGCTTCCAATCATATAGTTAGAAGAGGAACATGTTAATAATTAGTACCACCCAGGGACTTCTTTGCACTCCGAGTGACCTTAAAACTGTTATCTAAGAATAAGCAAGAATGAGAATGACATGTGCAATGAATTCTTCACTAAACGTTTAAAGTAAAGTGGATGACTAAAAACAAATTTTGTTTTGATAAGATCCCACAAGACATGTGTAGATCATAGCCTGCAGAGATTTAGCAGGTTTTCAGTCTAAGAAAATCATTGATCTAGGACAGTTTATAAGCTCCCTGAAGATAAAGAACTTCTTTGATTTATTTCTGAACTCTTAAAATGCAGGTTTTAAATGTAGAAATGTAAGCCTAACAAAAACGACCACTTCGTACTGTTAGAAACTGAGTCATTGTTACTTCCAGACTTTTGTAAATACCAGTTTCAAGTCAAAGATAATATGGCTAATTAGTGAAACTAACAAATGACTAGAAAGGTTCAGGAACAATTATTCTGCGTTCTATAAACACAGCCAAAGTAAAGGCTCTAAGTGTAGAGATGCTTTACTTTCTTTTATATAAAGCATAATTACAAAATTTATGATTTTTAACTTCCAGCTCTGCTATTTCCTATTAGCAACCCTATTCTTTTCAAAAATATATAGTTTTTACCAATAAATTTTCTATCCACTTCATTCTTGTTTTTTTTTTTTTTTTCTCATCCTTTTTTTTCCTCTCTCTTAAATTCTCCAGGCTTGCAGTTTCATTTTTTCCAGTACTGTAGATATAGGTCTTGAGAGTTGGCTTTTATGTACTACTTCTATTTTACTCTTGATTCGATTTTCTTTTTGGATGATTTGATGGAATGTCTATCCTTGATAGATTATATAAGGCTATGACTAATACACTGAAAGATTCAGTTCAAAGGAAGAAAAGGATTTTCTAAACTTATTTATTATTATGTCTTTTTCTTTCCTTTGGTTTGGCACGGATCATATGGTATGTGCTCTCTGCTTAAGATTCCTACTCTTCAGCAGCCCCGGTAATTTTCAGAGCTCCTAATTATCTTCTCATCATTGATTCGTGAAACCATTACAATTAATGTAGAAATACAACGTTTTCAATAATGTATAATATCACACATTTTTTTGCACCTTATTTTATATCAGCGCTGAGATGCTAAAATAATGTTCAATACTCAAATACATCTCATTACAGTTTTGGCACATGTTTACCTAGTCATTAATTTCTTCATTTACTCAGTAAAGGCATTTTAGATATCTACTTTGTTCTAGGAACAGGCTGGAGATAGGTGAAAAAGCTGAAGTCTCCTTCCTCAAGTTTCTCATAGAGTAAAAGGGTAAACAGACATGTATGCAAATTAATTACTTCTCAGAATAAAAATGGCAACAATAGTAGAGACAAAATATGAAACAGGAGAGAATATTTAATACTACTTCTTGGGTGTAGTGTGTTTGGAGAAAGCCTCTAGGATGAGGAAACAAAGATATGTAAGTGGCATTTTCAGGAAGGTATATAATTAAGGGAGAAGAACCAGATACAACATAAACTTCGGTAGTGATGAAAGATAAAATTGGGAAAAGGCATTTTCTAGAGCACAAAAACTTATGTCTAACTTGCTAAGCAGCTTGAATGTTAGTCTACTGAAACATTTTTAAATGATTAGAGACATAGGCAAACAACATCTTAGAAAGTTGAATATATGGAGCATAAACAAGAAGGGTTTGAGGCTAAAGGAAAAAGACAAGTTAAAGTACCCTCAGGATAGTCTATTTGAGAAATATTGGGAGCCTCAACTAAGGCAGTAGCAACAAAATGAAATGATAAAAAATTCTTTAAATATTTATAGAAATAAGTAAAATAGATTCAGTGATTGTTTGAAGTTGGAAGTGAGGAAAATGAAGCATCTAAGGTAACATGGATTTCTGGTTTTCAAAACAGGGTGAGAGGTATAGCTGCCACACATCAGAAGATACAGAAACAAGAGAGGAATTTTGCTGGAAGAGAGAATAAGTTCACTTAAAGACATTGTGTTTGATGTGGAAACAGTCTGGCGAATACATCTATAGACCAATTTGATAAATGAATCTGAACTTCCGTAGTTAATTTAAGGCTTAAAGTATAAATTTGAAAATAAAAAATAAATAAATGGTAGTTAAAATATAAACATGCCTTCTGCTTCAAATTAACAAATTCTTTTCTACTAATTATTTTTTAGTATTTTATGAATTTTACATTATTATGAATAGAATTATTTTCTTAATTTCATTTTTTTATTACTAGCATATAGAAATATAGTTGGTGTTTGTGTATTAATCTTATAATGACCATTCTTCATTTGTTGATTAGTTTTAGCAATTTGTTTGCAGATTCCTTAGAATTTTCTACATGCAGCATCAGGTGGTCTGCAACAAACACAATTGTACTTCTTTTCTAAATTGGATACATATTATATCATCTTCTTGCCTGATTGTATTGGCTATAACTTCCATACAATTTGAACAGAAGCTATGAAACACATATCTTTGATTTATTCCCTGTTTTAAGGGAACTGCATTCAGTTTCTCATCATCAAGCATGATCTTATCTGTAGATTTTTATACATGATCTTCGTCAAGTTGAGAAAGTTCTCGTTTATTCCTAGTTTGTTAAGAGTTTTTTTTTTTTTTAATCATGAATGGATATATGGATTTTTTCAAATAATTTCTCTCCATCACTGCATCTATTGAGATGATCAAACTTTTTTGTTGTTGTTCTATCTATATAATGTATTACATTACATTAATTAATTTCCAGATGTTAAAACTACCTTGTATTCCTGGGAAATAGATTGTACTGGCAAATTTTCAGAATAGGTATTTTCCTCCATCAACAACAAATTTTAAAATGTCATGTGTTACTGCTCTCCCATCTGCAGAGATTAATTTCTTAAACACACTACATAGATGTAAGGCCACAGCTTTACACAGTGGGATGAAGAGGTGTCCCGTTGTTCTCCTCATCTTTGAGAAGCTACAGGCATTTTCTCTTGTTTCAACTCCACAAGGCTTATTGCTATTGTTGTTAGGTGCCATCGAGTCGGTTCCAACTCATAGCAATCCTATGTACAACAAAATGAAACAGTGACCACTCCTTCGACATCCTCATGATCAATTATGCTTGAGCCCATTGTTGCAGCCACTGTGTCAATCCATCTCGTTAAAGGTCTTCCTCTTTTTGGTTGACCTTCCACTTTACCAAGCATGATTTCCTTCTCTAGGGACTGGTCCCTCCTGATAACATGTTCAAAGTATATGAGACAAAGTTCACCATCCTCACTTTCAAGGAGCATTCTTGCTGTCCTTCTTCCAAGACAGATTTATTCATCCTTTTGGCAGTCCATGGTATATTCAATACTCTTCCTCAACACCATAATTCAAAGTTGTCAATCTCTCTGTGTTCCTTATTCATTGTCCATCTTTCACATGCATATGAGGCAATGGAAAACACTATGGCTTAGGTCAGGCACACCTTAGTCCTTAAAGTGACATCTTTGCTTTTTAACACGTTAAAGAGGTCTTTTGGAACAGATTTGCCCAGTGCAATGTGTCCTTTGATTTCTTGACTGCTGCTTCCATGGGTGTTAATTGTGGATCCAAGTAAAACGAAATCCTTGACAACTTTTCTTGACAATCTTTTCGCTTTTCTTGACAATCTTTTCTCCACTTATTGTGATGGTGCTTATTGGTCCAGTTTTGAGGATTTTTGTTTTCTTTATGTTGAGGTGAAGTCCATATTGAAGTCTGCTGTACTCTTTGATCTTCATCAGTAAATGCTTCAAGTCCTCTTCTCTTTCAGCAAGCAAGGTTGTGCCATTTGCATAATGCAGGTTGTTAATGAGTCTTCCTCAAATCCTGATATTCCGTTCTTTTTCATATAGTTCAGCTTCTTGGATTATTTGATCAGCATACAGATTAACTAGGTATGGTCAAAGATACAATCCTGATGCACGCCTTTCCTGACTTTAAACCGCTCAGTATCCCCTTGTTCTGTTTGAACAACTGCCTCTTGGTCTATGTACAGGTTCCTCAGGAGCACAATAAAGTGTCTGGAATTCTCATTCTTCAAAATGTTATCCATACTTTGTTATGATCCACACAGTCAAATGACTTTGCATAGTCAATAAAACACAGCAAACATCTTTCTGATATTCTCTGCTTTCAGCCAGGACCCATCTGACATCAGCAATGACATCCCCTGTTCCATGTCCTTTTCTGAATCCAGCTTGAATTTCTGGCAGTTGGCTGCAGATGCACTGCTGCAACCATATGATCTTCAGCAAAATTTTAGTTGCATGTGATCTTAATGATACTGTTCGATAATTTCCTCATTCTGTTGGATCATCTGTCTTTGGAATAGGCATAAATATGCATCTCTTCCAGTTGATTGGCCAGGTAGCTTTCTTCCAAATTTCTTGGCATAGACAAGTGGGCACTTCCAGCCCTGCATCCCTTTGTTGAACATCTCAATTGGTATTTCGTCAATTCCTGGAGCCTTGCTTTTTGCCAATGTCTTCAGTGCAGCTTGGACTTCTTCTCTCAGTACCATTGGTCCTTGATCATATGCTATCTCCTGAAATGGTTAAACATTAACCAATTCTTTTTTGGTACAGTGACTCTGTGCATTTCTTCCATCTTTTTTCAATCCTTCTTGTGTCATTCAATATTTTGCTGATAGAATCCCTCAATATTGTAACTCTAAGCTTGAGTTTTTTCTTCAGTTCTTTCAGCTTGAAAAATGCCAAGCCTGTTCTTTCTTCTTGGTTTTCAAACTCCAGTCTTTGCACATTTCATTATAATCCTTTACTTTTTCTTCTCACGCTGTCCTTTGAAATCTTCTGTTGAGCTCTTTTACTTCATCACTGCTTCCTTTAGCTTTAGTTACTTGAAGTTCAAGAGCAAGTTTCAGAGTATCTTCTGACATCCATTTTGGTCTTTTCTTTCTTTCCTGGCTTTTTAATGACCTCTTGATTTCTTCATGTATGATGTCTCGGATGTCATTTCACACCTTGTCTGGTTTTCAGTCATTAGTGTTCGATGTGTCAAATCTATTCTTGAGATGGGCTCTAAATTCAGGTGGGATATGCTCAAGTTGTACTTTGGCTTTCATGGACTTGTTCTAATTTACTTCAGCTTCAACTTGAATTTGCATATGAGCAATTGATGGTCTGTTCCACATTCAGCCTCTGGCCTTATTCTGACTGATAATATTGAACTTTTCCATCTTCACTTTCCACAGATATTGTCGATTTGATTTCTGTGTATTCCATATGGCGAGGTCCACGTGTATAGTCACCATTTATGTTGCTGAAAAGAGACATCTGCAATGAAGAAGTCTTGCAAAATTTTATCATGCAATCTCTGGTATCTTTTCTATCACCAAGGCCATATTTCCCAACTACTGTTCCTTCTTCTTTGTTTCCAACTTTCTCATTCCAATCAACAGTAATTATCAATGCACTTGCATATTTGATCAATTTCAGACTGCATATGTTGGTAAAAATCTTCAATTTCTTTATCTTTGGCCTTAGTGGTTCGTGTGTAGATTTGAATAAGAGTTGTATTAACTGGTCTTCCTTGTAGGTGTATGGATATTATCCTATCACTGATAGCTCTATACTTCAGGATATATCTTGAAATGTTCTTTTTGACGATGAATGCAAAGCCATTCCCCTTCAATTTTTCATTCCCAGCATAGTAGGCCATATGATAGTCCCAGTCAAAATGGCCAATACCAGTCTATTTTAGCTCACTAATGCCTAGGATATCGATGTTTATGAGTTCCATTTCATTTTTAATGACTTCCAGTTTTCCTAGGTTTATACTTTGTAAATTCCACATTCCTATTATTAATGGATGTTTGCAGCTGTTTCTTCTCATTTTGAGTGTGTGCCACATCAGTAAAGGAAGGTCCCAAAAGCTTGACTACATTCACATCATTAAGGTCGACTTTACTTGAGGAGGCAGCTCTTCCCCAGTCATCTTCTGAGTGTCTTCCAACCTGAAGGACTCATCTTCCAGCACTATATCAGACCAGGTTCTGCTGCTATTCATAAAGTTTCTGCTAAGTTTTTTTCAGAAGTAGACTGCCAGGTCCTTCTTCCTGTTCTGTTTTAGTCTGGAAGCTCAGCTGAATCCTGTTCACCATGTGTGACCCTGCTGGTATTTTAGTACCAGTGGCATACCTTTCAGCATCACAGCAATAAGCAAGTCACCACAATACGACAAAGTGACAGATTCGTGGGACCAGAAAATAAAATATAGGGGTCCCACAGCTTAAAACGAATCTTCATAGTTAAAGTAAACTTTGCAACCACTTTCGTTTAAAATTCTTCCCTTTAAATTTTGACAGAAGTAAAATCTTTCCTATTAAGCCAGCTCAAGAATGTATTTAAGATTTTTATATTCTATCTGACATTATGTCTTTACTGAAAGGGTCATTCAGGATATCTAGAAACAAGATCTCATGATACAGTAAAACAATTTTGTGTATATACCTGTATGTGTTTGCTGATTTTTATTTTTCAATTCAATCAATAACGTGGACTGCGTGTACATAAATTATAAATATGGTAGAAAATGGATCAATTATATCAAATTAAAACTACTTCATTCTCCAATTTTCAAGGAAAAAAATTATTTGAGCCATCTATCTTTCTTTGTTAATAAATGTGGTTTCATTTTTTTTTTTTTTTCTGCTGTACATTACGATGTTACAATACTACCCTCTAGTGGACTAAGTAGAATTCTTAGGTTTTGCATTTCTACCCATCTTGTAGTACAAAAACAAAGTTAATTTCTAATTCATATTAAGACATAATTTTTCTACGGACTCCAATTATACCAAATAAAAAGGATTTCCTCTTTATAAATATTTTATGTCTAAAATAACTTCTATTAAAATGTACATATGATATAAACATTTACTTCATAAAAATTAATATATAAATGTAATAAAGAATTATCTGAAAGTTTTCATCTTTTTCTGCATTTTTCTGTTGCACCTTCTCCCTCAGTTTTACTTTTATTCCACATATTTGCCATTTTTGACTGCCAGAATTTCCATGATATGAATCGCTTCTGCTTACTCTGTTAGGAATTTTACTACCAACAGAGAACTTTATAGTAACTCTCTCCATAATACATTTAGAACTCTTACATTTGATGAAAGAGTAATAATTAAACTATTATTTAATGAATTTAATGTGTGCTGCTTCACAAGGAGCTATTTCCATTTGAATTATTATGACCTAAGTGAATTTAAGAAGCCCTGGTGGCACAGTGGTTAAGAACTGGGCTGCTAACTGAAAGGTCAGTGGTTCAAACTCACAAACCTCCTTGGGAGAAAGATGTGGCAGTCTGCTCCCATAAAGATTTACAGCCTTAGAAACCCTATGGGGCTGTTCTACTCTGTCCTGTAGGGTCACTATGAGTCAGAATCAACTGGACAGCAACGGGAAGGGAATTTAAACTAAATCAAACCTGAGTCTGAATTGAAATAAAATACTATATGACTTAAATATATAAACTAACTACAAGTTTGTGTACCAGATGGGAGATCTTTAAAGAAAATTATTTGCGGGACATGTAGGAAAAGATAGGAGATTTAGGGCATTGAAGACATGTTCTGTTACTTTGTAGCTGAATGATCTTGGGCAAGTTACTTGACTACTGAACTTCTGGGTTTTGTTTTTTTCGTTTTTTTTCTTTCCATTTATGAAAATGTTGGTAATATTAACCTTACAGAGTTGATATTAGAATTAAATGAGACAATACATTTAAAAATACATAGTGAAGTGCCTGATATAATTTCCTTCTTCTTCTCCTTGCATCAAATAGTGATTGCTCTCCAAATACAGAATACAAATACAGGATCACTCTATAGGACCAGACATGGTTTCACTCAGCTGTAATTATTGTGTCTGTGATATTATTCTTAATGTCTTCTGAAGAGTGTCTCTAACACAATGACTGCTGAAAATTCAAAACTAGTATGATGTTCAGTAATAAACCAGACTTTCAGAAATGTCTGATTAAAAGCATTAGTGTATGCTAAGCTGTTAGTGTATTTTAAAATTGAATAATTCAGTCATTACTTTTATTATTATATTTAATAAAAAGCTAATAAAAGATTTTCTCCACTGGAATGACTTAAAAAATTAACTGAAATTCATGCTTCTTTTTTGTTTAATTTTCAAAATCAAATCAAATTTCTTTCCCTTATTTTCTCCACAAAGTTAAGAGGCTGATTAATATAATGGTGCTTAACAAGTGTTGAATTTTTTTTTGAAAAGTAGTTCTATAGAATGATAATAACAACGATTTATGAAGCAGTTTAATTCCAAATAAATCAAAGCTTTTTAACAGCATTTGTTAGTCTGTGATGGTTTGCAGCATGTCAGGATAGTGGGAGCTAGAAGAGGATATTTCTTTTATTTTACTTTCTTCTTATTATTTATTGTTGTAGTTTAAATGAAGTTTACATTTCAACTTAGTCTCCCATACAAAAATTTATACATACATTGTTATGTAACTCTGATTGCTCTCCCCATACTGTGACAGCACACTCCTCCTTTCCACCCCTGATTCCCCATGTCCATTCAACCAGCTCCTAACCCTCTCT
>NW_004444257.1:672585-674661 GCF_000243295.1 Trichechus manatus latirostris
GCTCCATCAGGGACTCTCTGTTGTGTTCCCTGTCAGGGTGGTCATCGGTGGTAGCTGGGCACCATCTAGTTCTTCTGGTCTCAGGCTGATGAAGTTTCTGGTTTATGTGGCCCTTTCTGTCTCTTGGGCTACTACTTTCTTTGTGTCTTTGATGGTCTTCATTCTCCTTTACTCCAGGTGGTTGGGACCAATCGATGCATCTTAGATGGCTGCTTGAAAGCTTTTAAGACCCCAGACACCACTCACTGAAGTAGGACGCAGAACATTTTCTTAATAAGTTTTGTTATGCCAATTGACCTAGATGTCCCTTGAAAGCATGGTCCCCAGATCCCTACCCTTGCTACTCTGTCCCTTAAAGTGTTTGATTGTATTCAGGAAACTTCTTAGCTTTGGTTTAGTCCAGTTGTGCTGACTCCTCCTGTAGTGTGTGCTGTCCTTCCCTTCACCTAAGATAATACTTGTCTACTATCTAGTTAGTGAATAACCCTCACTCTCCCTCCCCACCCTCATAACCATCAAAGAATGTTTTCTTCTGTGTTTAAACCTTTTCTTGAGTTCTTATAATAGTGGTCTTATACAATATTTGTCCTTCTGTGACTGATTAAAGTCACTCAGCATAATGCCCTCCAGCTTCCTCTATGTTACAAGATGTTACAAGCCTTCATCGTTGTTCTTTGTCATTGAGTACTATTCCACTGTGTAGATATACCATAATTTCTTTATCCATTTGTCCATTGATGGGCACCTAGGCTGTTTCCATCTTTTTACGATTGTGAACAGTGCTGCAATGAACATGGGTGTGCATATATCTATTCGTGTGATGGCTCTGATTTCTCTAGGATATATTCCAAGGAGTGGGACAGCTGGATTGTATGGTACTTCTACTTCTAGATTTTAAGGAAGCGCCAAATCGATTTCCAAAGTGGTTGTACCATTTTACATTCCCAGCAACAGTGTATAAGTTTTCCAGTCTCTCCACAACCTCTCCAGCATTTATTATTTTGTGTTTTTTGGATTAATGCTAGCCTTGTTGGGGTGACATGATATCTCACTATAGTTTTGATCTGCATTTCTCTACTGGCTAATGATTGTGCTCATTTCTTCATCTGTCTGTTAGCTGCCTGAATATCTTTTTTGATGAAGTGCCTGTTCATATCCTTGCCCATTTTTTAATTGGGTTATTTGTCTTTTCGTTGTTGAGGTTTTGCAGTATCTTGTAGATTTTAGAGATTAGAGGGTGATTGGATTTGCGTAGCCAAAAATATTTTCCCAGCCTATAGACTGTCATTTTACTCTTTCGGTGAAGTCTTTTGATGAGCATAAGTGTTTGATTTTTAGGATCTCCCAGTTATTTAGTCTCTCTTCTGGTGCTTGTGCATTGTTACTTATGGTTTGTATTGTATTTATGCCATGTATTAGGGCTCCTAGCATTGTCCCTATTTTTTTGTCCATGATCTTTATCATTTTCAATTTTATATTTATGTCTTTGATACATTTTGAGTTAGTTTTTGTACATGGTCAGAGGTACGGGTCTTCTTTCAGTTTTTTGCAGATGGACATCCAGTTATGCCAGCACCATTTGTTAAAGAGACTGTCTTTTCCCCCATTAATGGATTTTGGGCCTTTGTCAAATATCGGCTGCTCATAGGTGGATGAATTTATGTCTGGATTCTCAATTCTGTTCCACTGGTCTATGTATCTGTTGTTGTACCGGTACCAGGCTGTTTTGACTACCGTTGCGGTATCATAGGTTCTAAAATCAGGTAGTGTGAGGCCTCCTACTTTATTCTTCTTCTTGAGTAATGCTTTACTTATTTGGGATATCCCTTTGCATATGAAGTTGGTGATTTGTTTCTCCATCTCATTAAAGAATGCCGTCGTAATTTGGATTGGGATTACATTGTACCTGTAGATTGCTTTGGGTAGAATTGACATTTTCACAATGTTGAGTCTTCCTATCCATTAGCAAGGTATGTTTTTCCACTTATGCAAGTCTCTTTTGGTTTCTTGCAGTAGTGTCTTGGAGTTTTCATTGTATAGGTCTTTTACATCCCTGGTTAGATTTATTCCTAAGTA
>NW_004444257.1:675147-676423 GCF_000243295.1 Trichechus manatus latirostris
AATTTTGTTGAGGATTCTTGCGTCAATGTTTATGAGGGATATTGGTCTGTAATTTTCTTCTTTTGTGGTGTTTTTACCTGGTTTTGGTATTAGGGTTATGCTGGCTTCACAGAAGGAGTTTAGGAATATTCCATCCTTTTCTATGCTCTGAAATACCTTTAGTAGTAGTGGTGTTAACTCCTCTCTGAAAGTTTGGTAGAATTCTCCGGGTAAGCCATCTGGGCCAGGGCTTTTTTTCGGTGGGAGTTTTTAAATTGCCTTTTCAATCTCTTCTTTTGTTATGGGTTTATTTATTTATTCTACCTCTGTTTGTATTAGTGTAGGTAGGTAGTGAGTGTCTAGAAATTTGTCCATTTCCTCTAGGTTTTCAAAATTGTTAGAGTACAATTTTTCACAGTATTCTGTTATGATTCTTTTAATTTCAGTTGGTTCCATTGTGATATCACTCATCTCATTTCTTATACGGGTTATTTGCTTCCTCTCCTGTTTTTCTTTTGTCAGTTTGGCCAATGGTTTATCGATTTTGTTGATTTTTTCAAAGAATCAGCTTTTGGTCTTGTTAACTCTTTCAGTTGTTTATCTTTTCTCTATTTCATTTAATCCAGCTTTAATTCTTAATATTTCCTTTCTTCTGGCTCCTGAGGGCTTCTTTTGCTGCACTCTTTCTACTTGTTTCAGTTGTAGGGTTAATGTTTTGATTATGGCCCTTTCTTCTTTTTGGATGTGTGCATTTATTGTTATAAACTGACCTCTGAGTACTGCTTTTGCTGTGTCCCAAAGGTTCTAGTAGGATGTGTTTTAATTCTCATAGGATTCTATGAATTTCTTTATTCCATCCTTACTTTCTTCTATAACCTTTTAGTTTTTGAGCAAAGTGTTGTTCAGTTTCCATGTGTTTGATTTTTTTTTTTCCTTGCTTTTTCTGTTATTGATTTCTACTTTTATGGCTTTTTGGTCAGAAAAGATGCTTTGTAATATTTTGGTGCTTTAGATTTTGTTAAGACTTACATTATGGCCTAATATGTAGTCTATTCTGGAGAATGTTCCATGTGCATTGGAAGAGAAAGTATACTTGGCTACTGTTGCGTGGAGTGTTCAGTATATGTCTATGAGATCAAGTTGGTTGATTGTAGCATTTAGATCTTCCACGTCTTTGTTGAGCTTCTTTCTGGATGTTCTGTCCTTCACCAAAGTGGTGTGTTGAAGTCTCCTACTACTATTGTGGAGCTGTCTCTCTCTCTTTTCAGTGCTGTTAGAGTTTGTTTTAGGTATTTCG
>NW_004444257.1:676523-750917 GCF_000243295.1 Trichechus manatus latirostris
CCTTTGATCATTATATAGTGTCCTTCCTTATCCTTTGTGGTGGATTTTACTTTAAAGTCTATTTTGTCAGAAATTAATATTGCCACTCCTTCTCTTTTTTGAGTGTTGTTTGCTTGATATATTTTTTTCCATCCTTTGACTTTTAGTTTGTTTGTGTCTTTAAGTCTAAGGTGTGTCTCTAAGGTGTGTCTCTTTTAGGTAGCATATAGATGGGTCATGATTTTTTTTTTTATCCAATCTGCCACTCTCTGTCTCTTTATTGGTACATTTAGTCCTTTTACATTCAGCATAATTATTTATAGGTATGAGTTTAGTGCTGTCATTTTGATGTCCTTTTTTGTGTGTTGTTGACAGTTTCTTTGTTCCACTTAATTTTCTGTGCTGAGTCATTTTTCTTTATGTATTTTTTTTCATTTTTTTCATTGTTGTTGATTTTGTGTTTGCTGAGTCTTTATTTTTTTTAGTTTTTTTATTTTGACTTGTAGTATTGTTAGTTTCCTTTGTGGTTACCTCTATATTTACCCCTATTTTTCTAAGTTTATACCAGTCTTTTATTTCTTTGTATTGCCTTAACTTCCTCTCCATATGAATAATCTATATCTACATTTTTTAAGTCCCTCTTTTTTGTTTTAATGTTGTCATCTTTTACATATTGACTTCTGTTTCCCCATTTTCAGTGTTTTAGATTTGATGTACTTTTGTGACTTCCCTATCTAGGTTGATATCTGGTTGCTCTATCCTGTGTTCTAGTCTTGGGTTGTTATCTGATGTTACTGATTTTCTAACCGGAGGACTCCCTTTAGTATTTCTTGTAATTTCAATTTGGTTTTTGCAAATTCCTTAAACTTCTGTTTATCTGGAAATGCCCTAATTTTGCCATCATATTTGAGAGACAGTTTTGCTGGATATATAATTCTTGGCTGGCAGTTTTTTTCTTTCAAGGCTTTATATATGTCATCCCATTGCCTTCTTGCCTACGTGGTTTCTGCTGAGTAGTCTGAACTTATTTTCATTGACTCTCCTTTGTAGATGACTTTTCATTTATCCCTAGCCATGCTTAAAATTCTCTCTTTATCTTTGGTTTTGGCAAGTTTGATTATAATATGTCTTGTTGACTTTCTTTTGGGATCTACCTTATGTGGGGTTCTATGAGCATTTTGGATAGATATCTTGTTATCTTTCATGATATCAGGGAAGTTTTCTGCCAACAAATCTTCAACAATTCTCTCTGTATTTTCTGTTATCCCCCCCTGTTCTGGTACTCCAATCACTCGTAGGTCATTCCTCCTGAAAGAGTCCCACATAATTCTTAGGGTTCCTTCATTTTTTTTTTCATCCTTTTATCTGATTTTTCCTCAAATAAGTTGGTGTCAAGTACTTTACCTTCAGCCTCACTAATTCTGACTTCCATTGCCTCAATTCTTCTCCTATGACTTTCTATTGAGTTGTCTAATTTTGAAATTTTACTGTTAATATTCTGGATTTCTGATTGCTGTCTCTCTATGGATTCTTGCAGCCTGTTAAATTCATCATTATGCTCTTATCTAATCTTTTTAATTTCCTCATTACATATTCTTCATTTTGCTTAATTTCCTTCCCAATCTCTTGAAGAGTTCTGTATATTAAACTTTCGTATTCTGCCTCCAGTAATTCCAAGAAATTTTTCTCCTCTGGAAAATTTCTAGATTCTTTATTTTGGGAGCTTGCTGAAGCATCGTGGATTGCCTCTTTATGTGATTTGATATTGACTGTGGTCTCTAAGCCATCAATAGTTATTATATTTATTTATTTTATGTTTGCTTACTGTGTCCTAGCTTCTTGTTTTGTTTGATATGCCCAAATAGGCTGCTCATATGAGCTGATTTGATTATTGGCAACTTTGAAGCTCTAATGTCCTGTCACCAGGTGGTTAGATCTGTTACTAGTTATGTGAGCTCAGGAGTCCACCCACTCCTCCTGTATGGATTCAGCTCAGGTGTCCAGGTAGATGGCCACCAAGTATGTGGTGTAGGCTCTCACCTACAGTCCTAGACAGGCATGGGTGATTGGTGTAGGCACAGGCATCTGGCTGCAGCAGGGGGACACACTGTGAGCAAGGCGGGGGCTGACAGCAGTCTCTGAGTATCCAGAAGGAAGGCATATCCCTGTTCCCTAGAGCGTGTAGGTGGGTGAGTTTTGCAGTCAGACTATGAGCCCAGTGCTGTTGGCTGTAAGTACTGGAGTGCACCTCTTATTCTTGGACTCCTATCACAGGTGGCTAGGTGGCATGAGTGGAGCTACCAGTCCTCAGGCCCCTGATGTGGGTAAGTGAATACCCTGCTTAATGGGCAGAGCAGAGTCAAATATCATGAACCTGCCACTTTACAGCTGAAACAGTTGAAGTCTAGACTTCAGGTATATACCCTGTTGTACTGCGGTAATGGGGGCCTACGCTGCTGAAATGGGCCCACACAAGTCTCTGCAGGGAGAAAGGCACTCAGAGTCCATGGATTCCTTATGCCTGTGCCTAGGCAAAGGAGGTGTGCCTACTCTGGGTTCCTGGCTTAGGGGAGCCAGTAGTTTATTTTTTCCCATTTGTTAATTTGTTCACTCTCCAAAACCAGGAGAATGGTTCAGGGCTACTGACAGATACTACTTCCAGCCCAGGGGACTCAGCAATTGCTGAAGCTGGTCTGGGTCCCAGTGCAGAGCAGGGAGCAGGGAGGTAAATGAGAGAGAGGTTTTTCCCTAAGGGGGGTGTTTTTGATCCACGCGGTACTACGTACTTGAGCACTTATCCTTCACCAATCAAGGGCTGCTTCTCACTGGTTCTGGGTAGCCAAGTAGACTCTTTGGCGCTAGTCTCTACCGGTGCAGAAAACACACCTTCCAAGCACTGCTGCTTGCCTGCCTCACCGGTCACCCATGAGGTGATCAGGCCTGAAGGGCTCAGGCTCTCACCAGGTCAGGTCTGGCAACTCCTCGCTGCTTTTGAACTGTCTCTCCCTCCTCCTGCCACTCAGTCTGGTTCCTCAACTTTGCCTTAGATGTTCAGGGCTCCTAGACTGTCATATATAATAGATTCACTTGTTTTTTCGGATCTTGGTTGTAAGAGGGTCCACCGGAAGTGTCTGACTACTCTGCCATCTTGGCCCTGCCTCTAGAATAAGATATTTCTTATGGCCATTTCTAAGAAAATTAAACCTATTCCTAAGTTTAGTTTAAAATGAAAATACTACACAGGAATTACCTTTTCCTGTGGAAACATCTTAAAATTAACCCTCATCATACACTGACCAAACCCAAAAATTGAATGCTAACACTTATGAAATGTTCCTTGTGTAAGGCAGAGTTCTAAGAACTTTATATGTAAGAACTCATTCATCCTCATAACATATCTTTGAAGTAAATATTATTAATCTCATTTTTCAGTTGAGGAAAGTAAGGACAGAGGGCTTAAGTAAAAAGCCAAATAGACATTAACTGATAGAGCTGGAAAAGTCTGGCTACAGAGACTTGCTCTTAACTGCTATATGATCACCAGCAAGGCATCTTATTTTTATTTTCGTATTAATCCAAGAAGAGTTAAAGTCGTTAACAAAATCAATTTGACCACAGTGTTCAGGAAGGTAAGATAATTATATTGCCAGATATTTTAAGACAAAAAGCAAATAAAAAGCAAGGACTTCAGGAAAACCAGGTAAAGTACAGCTTACTTTCTCAAATGACTCAATTTTTTTTCCAAAAATATTTAGAACACTCTTCCAGCTTAACAAAACATATTTGTAGCAGATTTGATTATGATTCAATAGCAAAGTCAGTTTATCAGTTTGCTACCATCAAGTACTCTTGCAGTGAGTTTTTAAATGAAGCAGAATGAATAAATGAGGTATTTTAACAATATAGGCACTTTTCATCAGAGCAATAAAGTTAAGCAAACAAATAATAGTAACAACAACAAAAAGCACACACAAAATATTTGCAACTGTGTATAATTTAACAGCACAATATTATTTCCTTAAACAATGAGAATAATCTCACATTATGAATATCTTCAGAGATTGAAAAAATTTATTTTAAAAGCATAAAATACATTTCAATTACGTATGAGTTTGTTGTTTTATGCATAGTGACATTTCAGTAAGTATAAAGTTTATTCTTATTTCTTTGTCCTAATATTCATTCTGATTTTAATAAAATAGAGGATTACATATTATTTAATTACTACAGTAATGTTGATTCTATTTTGGACACATCTACCAAGGTTATCAACATGTAACTATATTTCTCTTGGGATAAAATGTTTCTTTACTGACAATATCTTTCAAATCAAAGCTAATCACTGCTTTGAGGAATTGCATGATATAGTCTAATACATGAGAAGATATTATGTACACATCATTCAAACAATATAAATTTCTCCTTAAAAATTGCCCTTGGCATATAAATTATATAGGTATAGTTGAATTTATATATTTAAAAAACTTTGATTTTAAAGACAAAGTGGGGAGGGGAATATAAATAAATCTTACTCTTTTATTAAAAATTAAAAATGAATTTATTTGAGAAAAAGTAAATAATACTGAAACAAAATGATCTAAAATAATTTATAATGTAATGATTATTTAATATCTTCTGTATATGGAAAATGAACATGAAATGCTTAAGTTACGTGGAAAACAATACAAATAAGAATAAAATAAAATTCCCCAGATTATATCATGTACAGTGTGATTAGAAACGTGAACTGTTATTTCTAGGATTTTTTTTTTAATTATTTTTTTCCTATTCATATTTTCCTTAAAAATTCTGGAAGTACTGTGTGTTTCCACTTCTAAGCTAAGTTGACAGATTTAGACAATAGAATATTCAGTTTGACTGTACAGGCAAGTATATTGGATGAGCGTGGCAGAAGGAAGATATTGAAAATCTAGTGAACAGACCAGCTATGATGTTGTTGCAATAATCCTGTTGTGATAATTATCTTCCCAGCAAGTAGGAAATTGAAAATATTTGAAAGTAGTCTGGTGTTGTAAATGATCTTGAGCCATTGGACATTTAAAGACAGAAACACAGAAAGAGAAAGTTTTACAGAAAGAGGAAGAGTCCAGCTTTTGACATGTCAAGCTTGATGTATTTCTAGCAGGTCAACAGCAAGTTTCCAACAGGCAGGTGAAATTACATTTCTAACACTCAAGAAAGAGATCCTAGTTAAAGGAACTAATTTGGTTCTACTCAGCATATAAATAGAAGAAGATAGCTATTGATTAAGATCATCCAGAGGGTTTGTATGGCACAGTAGTTAAGTGCTCCGCTGCTAACCAAAAGGTCAGCAGTTCAAAGCCACTATCCACCCTGCAGGAGAAAGATGTAGATAAAGATTACAGCCTTGGAAACCCTGTGGGGCAGTTCTACTCAGTCCAATAGGGATGCTATGAGTCAGAATTGACTTGATGGCAAAGGGTCTGGTTTTGGTTTTGAAGAAAAGAGGAAAGCTACAGTCACTTAGATTTAAGGGCAGGCTAAGTAAAAAGAGATAGAAGATAGAAGGAATTAGGTTAAAAAAAAATTAAAAGAAAATATAGGAGCCGTGTGATTTCATGGAAGCCAAAATAAGAGATCCACACTTGTCTGTCAGTTTGTCATACTGTGGGGGCTTGCATGTTGTTGTGATGCTGGAAGCTATGCCACCAGTATTCAGATGCCAGCAGAGTCACCCATGACAGACAGGTTTCAGCTAAGCTTCCAGACTAAGACAGACTAGGAAGAAGGACACAGCAGTTTACTTCTGAAAAGAATTAGCCGATGTGAACCTTAAGATTGAAGTTGTCAAGGATTTCATTTTACTTGGATCCACAGTCAACACCCATGGAAGCAGCAGTCAAGAAATCAAAAGGCACATTGCACTGGGCAAATCTGCTTCAATATTTAAAGTATTGAAAAGCAAAGATGTTACCTTGAAGACTAAGATACGCCTGACCCAAGCCATGGTATTTTCAGTCGCATCATATGCGTGCGAAAGCTGGACAATGAATAAGGAAGACCGAAGAAAAACTGACGCCTTTGACTTGTGGTGTCAGCAAAGAATTTGAATATATCATGGACCGCAAAAGAATGAATGAAAGAAGTACAACCAGAATGCTCCTTAGAAGCAAAGATGGCGAGACTACATCTTACATACTTTGGGCATGTTGTTACTAGGGATCAGTCCCGGAGAAGGACATCATTCTTGGTAAAGTACAGGGTCAGTGAAAAAGAGGAAGACCCTCAACAAGATAGATTGACACAGTGGCTGCAACAATGGGCTCCAGCATAACAACAATTGTGAGCGTGGTGCAGGACCAGGCAGTGTTTCGTTCTGTAGTATATATGCTCACTGTGAGTCTGAACCAACTTGACAGCACCTAACAACAACAAAATAAGAGAGAGCTTCAAGAATGAGCAATAGTCAATGATATAAAGTGCTACCAAGCAGTAAAAGAAGATAAGGGTTAAAATTTATCTATCTGACTTCGCAACTTCTATTGACCTTAGTGAATTCCATCACCTTGTCCCTGATATTTGGTAAAAGCACAATTGAGGGAAATAAAAAATCTTACTGTTTGTCACTATTTCATAAGCAAGGGGTGGAGAGTACTCGAAAATGATACACAGCACAATATTTTACTTGAGGCTTATTGCCTTTGACAATCTATATGACATCCCATTTGGGTGGGAATAAGTTATTGGTTTTCTATCTCACTTCATTTTTTTGACTTAGCCCTGAAGGGGTGAAGGCAGGCTTCTGTCTTGACTCCATATAAGCTGCCTATGGATCATTGCTTTTTACCTGGGTGCTACGTTCCCCTCTTCATTCCAACCCACAAGTATCTTATTTTCAAAAAAATACTTATGTACTTCACCTCTACCTTCTTTCCTCTACAACTTTCAACTCTGTTCTCATTTGTTTCTCTCCCTTCTTTTTTTCATATAGTGAATGCTGTGGTGAACAACCCTGATTTCCTTTCTGAGTGGGAGGAGCAGTTCTAACTCAGAGTTGAATCCCTTTCCAGCAATTCCCTTAAAAGAATAGACTCTTAGGTACAGGCTTCTAAGCTAACATTGCTTAAGCATCTTTCAGGCTATACCAATGTGCTGAGTCAAGATTTCAGGGATCTTTTGATTCTGGAAGAAAATATATTTCATGAAACAGACTACTTGACCCATTAACAGCATACAATATTCCATTGGCAAATTGCTCATCACTGAATCAAACTCAAGAACACTCCTAATTTCCCTGTGATCTCACTGATGGCTCAATTATTTCCTTTGCCAGGGTATACCAAAAACAAAACAAAACAAAACAAAAACCAAACCCATTGCCATCAAGTCAATTCCAATCTAGAGCGACCTTATAGGACAGAGTAGAACTGCCCCGTAGAGTTTCCAAGGAGTGGCTGGTGGATTCGAATGCTGGCCTTTGGTTAACAGCCAAGTTCTTAACCACTGTAACATCAGGGCTTCATCAAATGTTTAATTGTTAACATTTCTTAGGAATTAGTGCAGGCCCTCTTCTTTTTTCCTTCTCCTGTATCTAAGTATTTCTATTTGGATATCAATTAGCATCTGACACTTAATATGTTCAGTGTCAAACTCCTACCTTTATTTCCCTTTCTATCTTGTTCTAACTCACCTGAAAATTCTATTCTGCCTAAGCTGTTGCACTTAATGAAGGAGACTTGGTTGCAGAGTGGTTAAGCCCTTGGCTGCTACTGGAGAGATTGGCAGATCGAACCCACCAGCAGCTCCATGGGAGAAAGACGTTGCAGTCTGCTTCCATAAAGATTACAGCCTTGGAAACCCTATGGGGTAGTTTTACTCTGTCCTATAGTGTCACTGTGAGTCAGAATCGATTTGACTACATGAATTTGCTTTGGTTTTGGTTGAACTCAATAAACAGCATTAAGTTCCAGCATTGTGATATTTGGAAACTTACTTGGTCTTTTTGTGCCTCAATGATCTCATCTGTAAAATAGTCAATAGTGTGCTGAAAGGGCTAAATGAAATAGTACATGCAAAACAATTAACATATTGTCTAATAAATAGACTACAATTCGTAAGTGCTGGTGTTACTACTATTATTATTAATTGTGAAAATAAATGGAAAGAAGCATTTGAAGGGTAGGGATTGTCTTAATTCTGCTGAAATCTAAGAAATGCTAGATAAGAAATCTAGCATAATGAAGACAGAAAATTATAAATCCAAAATGCTAAATTCATGAGAAATTTTACTGACTCAATGAGGTTTAGTACTACAATAGTGTTGAGTGAGATACCTAGGTAGAGATTTCAGAATGGACGTAGAGTGTAAATATACTTGTCTCATTTGTCTCAAATAATCCGAGAAGCTGGACTATATGAAGAACAGGGCAGCAGGATTGGTGGAAGACTCATTAACAACCTGCAATATGCAGATGACACAACCTTGCTTGCTGAAAATGATAAGGACTTGAAGCACTTACTGATGAAGATCAAAGACTACAACTTCAATATGGATTACACCTCAACATAAAGCAAACAAAAATCCTCACAACTGGACCAATAAACAACATCATGATAAAAAGAGAAAACATGGAAGTTATCAAGGATTTTTTCTGACTTAGATTCATAATAAACTCCCATGGAAGTAGCAGTCAAGAAATCAAGCAATGTATTGCACTGGGCAAATCTGCTGCAAAACCAAATCCACTGTCATTGATTCAATTCCAACTCGTAGTGACTTTATAGGAGAGAGTAGAACTTCCCCCATAGAGTTTCCAAGGCTGTATATCTTTACTGAAGTGGACTGCCACATCTTTCTCTCGCTGAGCAACTGGTGGGTTCTAACCGATGACCTTTTGGTTAGCAGCAGACTACTTTAACCATTGAGCCACCAGGACTCCTTTCTGCTGCAAAAACAAAAACAAAGAGAAAAATTGCAAATAACCTCCTTAAAATCTTAAAAAGCAAAGATGTCACTTTGATGACTAAGGTGCGTCTGATCCAAGCCCTGATATTATCAATTGCCTTATATGCATAGACAAGCTGGACAATGAAAAAAACAAGAAAAAAAAGAATCGATGTATTTGAATTATGGTGTTGGTGATGAATACTGAATATACATGGACTGCCAGAAGAATGAACAAATATGTCTTGGAAGAAGTACAGCCAGAATGCTTCTTAGAAGCAAGGATGTTGAGACTTCATCTTGCTTACTTTCGCCATGTTATCAGGAGGGTCCAATCCCTAGAGAAGGACATTGTGCTTGGCAAAGTAGAGGGTCAGTGAAAAACAGGAAGACCCTCAATGAGATGGACTGGTGCAGTGGCTGCAACAATGGGCTCGAACATACCTTCTATTGTGAGGATGGCAGAGGACCAAGCAACATTTCATTCAGTTGTACGTAGCATAACTATGAGTCAGAACTGACTCAGCAGCACCTAACAACAGTAACAACAAAAACACTTGTGGATACTTAGCAAAAGACATCTATTGCAGTGAAGGCCATCAATACACGAGTGGACAAAAATGACAGATTCTGGAGATGTGAGTCAGACCCTTTTCTCAGCCAACCCAGAGCTTGCTCTATGCATTCAGATATAAAATGGCCATGATGATACGGATATGGGCTCCCACGGGCTCAGAAACATGGGTTTATCTTTACCAAGGCTGAACTGGCTACCATTACAGCTCAGTGTCACACTTCCCAATAGCAGAACCAATATTGAGTCCCTGATATGGCACCATTCACCAGTGGTCAAGCTGACTAGTTACTGGTTAATTGATTATATTTGCACCATTCCATAATGGAGCTGGCGAAAAAAAAAAAAATGTCTTCAATGGAATAGATACGTAACTAGATATATATTTTTCTTCCTTACTCATAATTTGTCTGCTAAAACACACGATCTACGGACTTATAAAATGTTTTATCCACTATTATGGCATTCTGCAAAACATAACTTTTGATCAAGAAACTCACTTTATAGTTATATATATATAGCATGAGCTTATGGCCATGGAATACATGGGTATTACTCATGCCAGCACTCAGAGCAACTGGCCTAATAGAAGGGTAGAACGACCTTCTAAATAGTGGAATGGACTACAGTTGCATCACCAGTTGAGAAGCAAGAAAGAAAGTACAAAGTTTTCTCTTTAAAGGTAAAATAAGCTATTACGGTCAAGTCAGCTTTGACTCATAGTGAACCTATAGGACAAAGTAGAACTGCCACCCTAAGGTTTTCAAGGCTGTAATCTTTAGTGAAGCAGACTGCCACATCTTTTTCCAGCAGAGCTGCTGGGTAGGTTCAAACCACCAACCTCTCAGTTGTCACCCAAGTGCTTTAACTACTGCACCATCAGGGCTCGTAGGTATTTTAAACCAGCAACCAGTACATGATACTCCCTGTCAAGGTGGGGAACCCCACAAACAGAAAACATTAAGGTTCTTTCTGGCAACAAATAAAACATGAAATGGAAACTGAAAGAGGGACATTATAAATGTCAACTAAAGTCTCAGTGTATCAGTGGCCTCCAGTCATCCATACCTCCTGGTATTCACACCCTTGCGTTGTTTCCTCAACATTGATGGTAGGCTTGGCTCTACAAATCCCTTTGGCTACATGAGGCATTAGCCAGTAGGTATACAGAGCTTTCATTCTGGGCTTAAATTCTCTTGAAATCCTCCATGGACCACTCACTTTGCTGTAAAGTATCTCTGAGAAAAATACTGAATGAAGAAAGGTACTCTGGTGATATTTCCTGAATGAAGAGAGCCATTTTAGTTATTCTAGCAGAGATTGAGCTCCTAGCTAAAAGAACTTGCATGAGTGACCTCAGAAGCAAGGAGCAAAAAACCAAGAGACTGAGCCCAGTCAACACAAAGATTCATGAAAAGTAACAAAGAGAAGAAGAATAACTTGCAACACTGCAAACGAAGCCAAGGAATACCTGCAATTACAGGAAGCTAGTAGAGAAGGATGGAACAAATTTTTCCTTTAAAGCCTCAGAAAGAATCACCAAAGCCAATAACCTGATTTCAGGCTCACAGACTCCAGAACTGTGAAACAATAAATTTCTGTTGTTTAAAGCCACCCAGTTAGTGGTGTTTTGTTATGGCAGACTTAAGAAACCAATACAATTTTTTAGTACTGGTAAGTGGGGTGCTGTTGTAACAAATACCTAAAAATGTGGAAATGGCTTTTGAATTGGGTAATATGCAGAGGCTGGAAGAGATTTGAGGTGCTTGATAGAAAAAGTGTTGATGCCTTGAAGAGACTTGGTAGAATTATAGGTATTAAGGGCAATTCTGATGAGGGCTCAGGAAGAATTGAGGAGAGCTGTAAATAAAGTTTCTATTGTTATTGTGATGATTAAGGTTATGTGTCAACTTGGCTAGGCCATGATTCTCAGTGGTTTGGCAGATACTGTGTAACCATCCTCTGTTTTGTGATCTGATGTGAGCAGCCAATCAGATCAAAGGGGAGTTTCCTTGCAGGTGTGGCCTGTATCCAAAATATATGGATGTTCTAGCAAAACTCGCTTTCTCTTTATCCTGCATTTGCCTCTTCATCATCTGACCTCTAGTCATTGGGACATGAGCCAGCAGCCTGCCACCCGACCTGCAGATTTTGGATTTGGCAGCTCCTATAACCCCATGAGCCAGCAGCCGAAAGCCTGCCGCCTGACCTATAGATTTTGAGTCTTCAGCCCCTGCTACTATGTGAGTTAGGAGAAGCATTCAGCCTGCTGCCGATCCTCAGATTTCTGACTTGCCAGCCTCCACAATTGCAGGAGTCATCTCCTTGAATTAAATCTCTGTATGTATATTTATGGAGGCCTGAGGGTGCAATGGTTAAAAGCTTCGCTACTAACCAAAAGGTCAGCAGTTCGAATCCACCAGTTACTCCTTGGAAATCATATGGGGCAGTGCTATTCTGCCCTATGGGATTGCTACAGGGTCTCTATGAGTTGGAATCAACTTGATGGCAGTTGGTTTGGTTTTTAGTGTTTTTATATATTTATATATAAGCTTCACTGGTTTTCCTCCTCTAGAGAGTCCAGCCTAAGACATTTACTACTAGGAGTGGTTCTAGAGGAACAAAATCTTAAGGATGAGTTTTTTTAATTGGTTCTCAAATCTGGCTAGTCTTAAAGGTACCGATGACTCTATCACCAGTAGTAAAGAAGCATGAGGTGGTGATAGAAATACACAAAATATCACCACCACTGGATCAAATATTTGTGAGATACAAGGCTTTGGTGACTGCATATTTGATACTTTACTACAATTTTATCAGATTGAGAAATATAAGGAAGCTGGGTGGTTGTCCCTACTTTTGCTAGACAAAGTGGTGAAAGGAAGGGATAAGCTCAAGGCTTCAGAGTCACAGTTCAAGTGCTGCATACAAGGCCTGAAAGCTGCCATTTGTGCCATGAAGGAAAGCTTTATTTCTTGTAGAAACAGAACTGATATTGCCAAAACCAAATCCAGAGTCTTATCATAAGAGTGGCTGAAATACAACACCAATTGAATTCCCAACCTCAAGTGATGTCTGAAGTTAAAGTGAGGGCAGTGATCGGGAAGAAAAGGGATACTGAATCTTGGGATGGGGATGTATGAGCAGATAATCAGGAAACTGGGGACGTTGAGCTCCTAACTTCCATTGAGTCACCCCTGCCAACAAAACCAACTCCCTTACTCCCATCTGAAGAGATTATTGTCTGCTAAACCACCCTCCCTAGTAAAATCATTATCCTTTCCACCCTTGTCTGATGAGACTAACTCAGTCATGTCCTGAAGAGTCATTGTCTGAGATATATCCTGGGGCAGCACCTGGGGCATTGCCTGGGGCAGATGCCTTACAAGACATTGTTGAATGTACCCGGGACCCAATACAACCACCAATTTTCGATTCTGTACCAATAACTACACTTCAGTCCCAGCAAGCCCCAAGAGGTGAAGTACAAAGGGTGAAGAAGGTAAACTCCACTCCAAAACAACTACTTGATTTTTCTAATATATACAAACAGAAACCTAGTGAATATGTGTGGGAATGGCTACTAAGGATAATGCTACAAGGAACATAAAGTTGGATCATCCTGAATTTATTGATATGAGCTCACAAAGCACAGATTCTTTACACAATGTTTCAACTCAAGGGGTTAGAAAAGGATGTAATATAGTCAGACACCACATAATATCCATTTGGGCAACATTAGATTCTAATAGAGTTCAGAAATCCATATCAGAGAATGAAATGTAGCAGATTTAGGCATGTGGCACTCAACAATCACAATGATGCTGAAAAACAAAGAAAAAATTCTCCAAGCTGTTAAATGATAAGCTCCACCGAAAGCTACAAGACTAACAAAATGCCAGAGGGACCTATATCAGATATGGAGAAATTGCTAACGAAGTGGATTGAGAACCATACACAAAAGTCAATCCCTCTCAGCACGCTGACAATCACTGCTAAGGCATAAAGCTTGTTTGAGATGCTTAAAGAAAAAGCAGGACCAAACTACAGTATCGAGTTTAGCACTAGCTCAGCGTGGTTCAAGTGTTTCCAACAATGTTTTTCAATGCATAATGTGAAAGTGAGTGGTGAGTCTGCAAGTGCTGATGCAAAGTCAAAAGAAGAATTTGTTGAAATCCTAGGTAAACTAATTGTAGAGGGAGGTTGTTTGCCCCAGCAAATTTTCAATACAGATGAAAACTCCTTTTTCTGGTAGCCAATGCCTGAAAGGACCGTCATCCATAATATGATGTTCTCACAACCTCCAGATCATATAACGTCCTATTTCACAGAAGGTATGGTGGACATTAAGTGATGCATGACTGTAGTTTATTTGGTTGGTTCAGTGAAGCATGGATTAAGCAGTGGCCTATACTAAGTCAAGTTGAAATGCCAGAACTGCCTTGGTATACTGTAGAAGATAAGTATCCAAAGACTTAGGAAAATTGGCATGTTGTAGTGGATTTATCAGGTTAAACCGACTGACACACCCGTGGAGTGCCCAGAGGACACGCCTTTTACCAAACTGGTGAGGAATAAATTTGGGAAGGGAACTTGCAGCATTCTTGAAGGCTGCTGTGATTATTATTTTATGTAAGACAGATTTGACAGTGGGAACTGCCCTAACTGAATTAAGACAACTAATTACGATGGTGGTTAAGAGCTACAGCTGCTAACCAAAAGGTCAGCAGTTCAGATCCAACAGCCGCTCCTTGGAACACTATGGGGCAGTTCTACTCTGTCCTATAGGGTTGCTATGAGTCGAAATTGACAGCAATGGGTTAACTACAATGGGGCTAATTGGATCCTGGGGTGGTAGGGGCTAAGTGATGGCACTCAATAGACAAAGACAAGGTGAGCGTGGTAACCATAATGGACAGCAGAATCAAAGCAGTAATCAAAATAGTCTGACTTGTATGGACTTACGGCATTGCCTACTTAGTCATGTTGTCCCTGGGAGTGAAAGAAATGCGATATCTACTAACTTTTACTTGATTTGTACAAGCAGAAGCATTCTAGGTCAAGTAAAGGCAGTCTAACTCAAATTGCCAGAATAGAGAGTCACAGCCCCTTAATCATTTCCCAGATATGAACCAGTTTACAGACCCACGACCCCTTTAATGATGAGAAGGCCAGATACCCTCGAGGACAGACCGCACCACACTGCCAAAATTTATAATTTTAATCTTTCTCCCAGCCTTCCCCAAAGGGATCTATGGTCTTTTACAAGAGTGACTGTTCACTGGGGGAAAGGAAATAATCAGATTTTTCGGAG
The DNA here is from genome assembly GCF_000243295.1 of Trichechus manatus latirostris. NCBI lineage: Eukaryota > Metazoa > Chordata > Mammalia > Sirenia > Trichechidae > Trichechus > Trichechus manatus. The sequence goes on from NW_004444257.1 coordinate 691,317, forward strand.
GGTACTGGACACTGGCTCTGAATTGACACTAATTCCAGGAGACCCAAAACAACCCTGTGGCCCACCAGTCAGAGTAGGGGCATATGAACGTCAGGTTATTAATGGAGTCTTAGCTCAGGTACATCTTTCCAGAGTGCATAATTGGAATAGACATACTCAGAAAGTGGATCCCTGACATGTGGAGTAAGGGCCATTATGGTAGGAAAAGCCAAGCGGAAGTGGTTAGAACTACCCCTACCCAAGTTAGTGTTTGTGTGTGTGTGTGTGTGTGTGTGTGTGTGTGGTGTGTGTGTGTGTGTGTGTGTGTGTTTACAGTCTGAATTACATCCTGGGATCTCCTGGTTGATTTTTTTTTTTTAACATATATTGTTCCACTTCTTGTTATTTAAAATTCTATTGGCTTTGTGAATGCCCAGCATCATTTGTACACCACAAATTCATTTTGAGAATAGATTTTACTTTCCTTAAAATGAAAGCAATAAAACTGCTTTAACACAATTAAACAATTGAAAATACTAAAAGGAGAAATAGACAAATTCACAAACATAGTGACAGACTTCAACACACCTCTCGCAACAGCTGATTGAAGAAGCAGACACAACATTACTAAAAACAAAACAAAACAAAACAAAAAACCACAATCGGATTAATACAATTAAAAACTTGCTGTAATATATACACATATATACTGCTCTGCCCTTAAGAATGACAGAATTTGCATTATTTTCAGGTGCACATGGGACATTTACAATAGGCAGTCACATATTTGACCATTAAAATCCCCAGCAAAATGGTCAACATTCACTTTACAAAGATGAGAATGTAAGGGAGCGTGGAAACCTAGATTGATGGAAATGGAACAAGCAGAATGCAAACAGTGAGAATGTCCACACATTGTGAAGAATGCAACCAACTTAAAACAACTTGTGTAAAACTTTTTTAATGGGAACATAAACTGCTGTGAAAACCTTCACTTAAAACACAATAAAATATTATTTAGAAAAACACTCAGCAAATGTCATAAGGTTGAAGTATTTCAAAGAACATTCTATTAACAGAATGCTACTAGTTTACAAGAAGTTATTAATTTATAACTAGACAATATCTAAATCCTTAATAATAAAAGCATACCTATACATTATCTACACATAAAAAAGAAATCAAAATAAAAAATTTTATATATGTTAAATGAAGGTAATGAATATATACTAAAACAAAACCTGTGAAATAAAAATTAATCCATTCATGATGTTATTGCTGTTAGCTGTCTTTGATTTGGCCCCCAACTGATGGTTATCCCATTCATAACAGAACAAAATTCTGCTCAATCCTATGCCATCCCAACGATCAGTTGTGGATCAGACCATTGTGATCCACAGGGTTTTAATTGGCTGATTTCCAGGAGTAGATCACCAGGCCTTTCTTCCTAGTTCATCTTACTCTGGAAGCTCCACTGAAACCTATTCAGTGTCATAGCAACATGCAAGCCTCCACTGGTAAGCCTCCACTAACAGATGGGTGGTGACTGTGCATGAGGTGCATTGGCCACGAACTGATTCCAGGTCTGCCACATGGAAGGCAGGAATTCTATCACTGAACCACCAATGCCTCATATAATGCAGTTCATAGAGGATATTTATAACATCAAATACATCTATTAGAAAAGACAAAATGCTATAAAGCTTTTATCTCGATAAACTAAAGAAAAAAGAGCAAAACAACATGAGAATAGAAGGAAATTTGTATTAAAGGTATAAATAAAAATCAGTGAAATATAAAATGATCATGCAGTAGAAAAAATTTACAAAGCCATAGTCAGTTCCCTGAAAAGTTTGAAACAATAGATAAATACATGGCAAGTCTGAATTAGAAAGATTAGAAGAAGACAAAGAGAATGAGAAAACACCAGGAATGAAAAAACAAAACTCATTGCTGTTGAGTATGACTCATGGCAACCCAATGTATTGCAGAATAGAACTGCATATAGGGTTTTCCATGCTGTGACCTTTTGGAAGCAGATCTCCAAGTCTTTCTTCCTTGGTGCCTCTGGGTGGGTTTGAAACACCAACCTTTCTGTTGGCATTCAAGCACATAACCATTTGCGCCACCCAGGAATGAAAACGGACAGACATTTACAAGCATCTAAAATATAACAGGAGAATATTATGCATGACTTGCCAAGATTTTTGGAATGATGATGTTATGGACAAAAACTTTAAACAAAGCAACTTACCAAATCAAACAAAAGAATAATGTAAAAATTGGAACAATCTAGTAGCTATTAAATCAATTAATTTTCATTGGAAGTGTCCTCACAAAGAAATAATATATTTAAGAAAATATGGACTACACCTCTATACTATAAATTGCAAACATTAGTGTAAGAAACTTTAAAAATTAAATATATGAGAAGATATGCTATGTTTATCAATTGAGCAAGTAATATTTAAATAAGTTAGTTACCCCCTAATTGATATATACATTCAATGCAAAACCAAAAATACACAAGCAGATAGTTTCTGTGCATGTATATATGTATATATGGAAATCGTCAAGATTTTTGCTAAAATTTATATGGAAATGTTTAAAAGACCAGAATAACTGTAGTAGATTGTTCTCAAAGATGTCAGATCTGTCCCTTCCAGTTTTGCTTGAAATATGGCTTAACCAGTTCATCTCAATATGTAGGTCTATATTCCCTCCTCTTAAAATTGGGCTAAACTTGTGATTTCTTTTGACAAATAGAATAAAACCGAAGTGGTAAAACTACACTTTAAGGGATTTTGAAACTTCCACTTTTGCTCTCATGGAATCTGACTTAAATATGTCCTGTCCTGAGAAAGTGAAGGATAAACGATCAGCCCAGCTGTCCTACCTGTCCCTGCAGAGCCCAGCCCCCAATTGATCCAATGGTATGAGTGAATCTAAACAAAGCAGCTGAGATACAGCACTGCCAATCTACGGATTCATGAGAAATTAAGGAATAATATTACTGTTTTAAGCAAATATATTTTGCAATGTTTTGTCATGCAGACAAAAGACAACTGATACAATTTCTAAGACAATCTTAAAGGACAGAAATTGATGACATACGATACCAAATATGAAGATATTTATAAACACCAATTACAAAATTCTAGTAATTTATACAGTGTTGTATTGGCATCAGTGGAATATACCAGATTGATTAGAAACTGATCAGCACACATCATCAATTTATGATGAAGGAGAAACAGCTATATATTTGCCAAAGGATTTTTTCAGAATGTTGGATAAACAGAATATCCATATGAAAACAGATTTTAATCACTACCTCACACCATACTCAAAAGTCAAATATAAATGGATTGTAGATCTAAAAATAAAAGGTATAACAATAAAGTTTTAGAATAGAAAACAGGAAACAAATCTTTGTGGTATTTTAGTAGGCAATTAATATCTGAGAACACAAAAAGCACCAATTACAAAGAAAAAATCATATGTTTATCTGAATTAACATTGAGATTTTCTGTTCATCAAAAGACACTATTGAGAAAATAAAAATCTTATGAGAAAAGATACTTATAATGCATATATTTTACAAAAAAAAAAAACCTATCCAGATTATACATAGAATTCTTGCAATTCAATAAGAAAAATTTACACAACCCAGTAAAAATCCGAGAAAAACAGACACTAAAGATAATATTCAAATGGGTGATGAGTACCTAAAATTGTGTTCAGTGTTATCAGGCTTCAGGGAAATAAAATTTTAAAAGCATGGTTAAGATCCCTAGGTAGCACAGATGGTATGTACTTAACAATTAACTTAAAGGTTGGAGGTTCTAACCCATGCAGCAGTGCCGTGAAAGAAAGGCCAGGAAATCTGCTTCCATAAAGATTATATCCAAGCAGTTATGGAACAGTATTACTCTGTAATACTTAGGGTTGCCATGAGTTGAAATTAACTCAATGGCACAATGTCACCCATCAAAATAACCGAAATTAAAAGATTTATAACACTAAGTGTTGGTGAGGATGTGGAATAGAAACCCTGGTGGCATAGTGGTTAAGTGCTACAGTTGCTAACCAAAAGGTCAGCAGGTCAGATCCACCAGGCACTCCTTAGAAACTCTATGGGACAGTTCTACTCTGTCCTATAGGGTCGCTATGAGTCGCAATCTACTCACCGGCAATGGGTTTGGTTTGGTTTTTTTTTCTCAAATTGCTAGTGAACGTATAATGGGAAAGCTACTTTAGGAAACTCATTAGTATCTATTAAAGGTAAACAGTTATATAGTCAATGACCCCAAAATTTCATTCATTTTTGGGATATACTGACCAGAATTGAATGTCATGTCTGGAAAATAACAAGTAAAAGAATATTCATAAAAAATTTAGTAGTAGTCAAGAAAAAAACTACTCAAATGTGCATCAATAATAGGATGAGTAAATAAACTGTAATGTATTCACACAATGATGTGCTATTCAGAATGAATAAACTATACCCTTATACAACTTTATGGATGTGCTAACAAAAATAATGTTGAGTTAAATAATCCACATATTGTATGGTTCAATTTATACAGAGTATAAAGAAATAGGGAAAGCTAACTATGCTTCTTACAAGTCAGGGTTATAGTTCCATTTGGGAACCAAATGGAATGGTTCAAAACGATGCTTCTATGGGTGCTGTTAATATTCTGGAGTGTTTTTGTTGTTCTAGGAGCTGGTCTTACAGATGTATTTACTTTGTGAAAAAAATCATCAAACTATACACATATCAATATATATTACATGTATATTATCTTAATTTGTATTATACTTAGTCACAAGTTTTAAAATACTAAAAAGTAAAAACAAATGAACTAGAACAGTTGTGAGAAGAAAACTGAAGTAACAGGTTTCCAAATCAAAGAAATTCAGGACTTTGAACATGAAAAGGCACTAGAAAGTCTATGAATAAAATTAAAGGGTACATGAAAAAATGTCCCAGAAATCCATATAGTAATGTCAGAGATTCCAAACATCCTGTTTGGTTGTATCTATCTCCCATTATCTACTGTCATCTCCCCCTAACCACAGACTTACTCTTTTCTCAATTTCTAAAATCCATTTTGTAATACAAAGAAGTCAAGGATTCTAAGCTTTAAAATTTGGAACATAAGTTGACCTTGAAAACATGTCATAAGATGTACACAAGATGTATCTAATTCCTGAAATTAGATACATATATTGTATAGTACTAATTAAAAAGCTATGGAACCAGATTTATTTATTTTCAATTTCTCCCTTGGATCTCTGAAGTTCCACTGCAAACCCTTGCCTATTCTGCTTTCTGGTGAAATTCTGCTTTTCATCTTTCCCAAGAAACTGTTTTCTAAATAAGTTTAGGACTGTTTACCTACATGCATTATATTTCAGGATGCTGAGAAAAACTGTGAATAAAATTTTGAAGCTATTTTTGATGATCTATGAGAAATCATGTAGAAAAAAATGTGAGGAGATAAATGATCATTATCATTTCAAATTGTCATGAAACCAATTAATGACAAGTCTAGCAAGTTCTAAAACATGTTATGACATTGATATAATATTATTTTTAAAGGAGACAAGAGACTGACATAACAGAAAGTTGTGATTTTACTATATTATCTGGGATTTTCCAAGTCATTTGACAAATATTTTTATGTGTAGAAGATAATGAAATAAAACTACCTTTAGAAATAATGATGTGGATATGAAATCTACTACGTACACTAAAAGAAAAAACTACCTTCAATTGAAATAAAATCCAGGTGCTTAAAGGCAGATGCAAGGAAAAAAAAAAAAAAAACTATTACTAGTTAGGATGACCTGGACACAGCTGTCTTCAGTTTCTGCTCGGTATTTACTGACTGTCTTAGGCTGTGTTCTCTAGAGAAGCAAAACCAGTAACGCGTATAAATATATATATAGAGAGATTTATATCAAGGAAATGGCTCATGTGGTGGTAGAGGCTGGAAAGTCCCAAGTCCTTTGGACAGGCTGGAGGCTTCTACTGACTCACACAGCTGGAGGGGCTGGTGAGCTCAAGACTGGCAGGTCAGACAGCAGGGCTCTGATTCACAGGCCCTGGAGACTGACAAATCCCAAGATCAGCAGGCAAGACGGCAGATAAGCAGCTAGCTCAAGTCCCAAGAACCAGAGGCCAGATGAACAGGAGTCAGCTGCAGGATCCAGAGTGAGCAAAAACGCATAAGCCTTGCCAGAAAGTCCACCTATATTGGATTCAGGCCACATCCCCAAGGAAACTCCCTTTCAACTGACTGGCTACTCAGAGCAGATCTCATCATGAAGCTGATCACATAATATCAGATCTTGACATGGAGATGATTACATCATTATATGACTGCCAAACTACATCATAACTGCCAAACCACTGAGAATCGTGGCCCAGCCAACTTGACACATAACCTTAATGATCACACTGACTGCTGATGTTTTTAGCATGTTGTAGTCAAAAGTGTTTTTGACTACTTGCTTTGTAGTAAAATCCCCCTCCACTCTCATTAGTAATAGCGTCTACCACCAACCAGACCACAAAGATGGGCACCTAAACTAGAATTGGACAATCATACTACCCCATCTGATTGTCTGAATAATTTTTTCAGCAAGTATTTACGCTCCTTTCATCCCCCACTTCCATGGAAGAAGTATATGATATTTGGCTTGACCATGTAAATTGCTTTGGGCAATAAGATGCTACTGGAAGAGACATGAGCAGAGGTTTAAAATATTCTTACAAGGATATATATAGTTGTTGTTGCTTCTTATGTGTGTGTGTGTGTTTGTGTGTGTATTTTTTCCCTGTGAAGGTCAGACCTTGTATTAACTGCTGACTCAAAGGGTATAAAAGACACATGGGTCATAACTGAACCAACCTATGGCTTGGAGCCATGCACAGTAGAGCAGAGCATAGCTCAGCCACCCTCAGCTGAATTGGAAATGGATGAGCAATAAATAAATACTTAGAGGGGGATATTATTATGTTCCTGAGTGTTTTGTTACACTGCCAAGAAGTTATTAACAAGGTATTGGCTTCTGGCATAACAAATATCTAAAATATGTGTGTAATGGTTAATGTTATGTGACAACTTGGCTAGGTCATCATTCCCAGTATCATGTGGTTGTCCTCCATTTTGTAATCTGATATACTTATCCTTCATTTTGTAATATTATGTAATTATCCTCCATTTTTTGTGTTGTAAACCCTAACCTCTATATGGTAATGAGGCAGGATTAATGTGGGGTGTACTTTGAATCACAACCTTACAAGATGGCATGACTCAAATCTCACTCTTACTCATGTCCCACCCTTATTCAAGTCACGTGTTACTCAAGTCACACACTTACTTAAGTCATATCCTTACTCCTTGGGGATGTGACCTGCATCCAATATATATATGGATGCTCTGGCAAGGCTCTCCCTTGCTCTGAATCCTGCATCCAGCTCATCGTCATCTGACCTTCAGTTCTTGGGACTTGAGATAGCAGCCTGTTATCTGGGATTCATCAGCTTCTGCAGCCCTGTGAGCCAGTTGCCTTCCATCTGACCTGCCTATTTTGGAATTTGCCAGCTTCCGCAGCCCCATGAGCCAATAGCCTGTTATCTGACCTGCAATTGTGAGTTCATCAGCCCTGCAACCACGTGAGTCAGGAAAAGCCTCCAGCCTGACACCCAACTCACAAATTTGGGACTTGCCAGCCTCCACAACTGTGTGAGCCATTTCTTTAATATAAATATTTCTCTCTCTCTCTTTCTCTCTCTCTCTCTCTCTATATATATATATAGACTTTATTTCTGTAGAGAATCCAGCCTAAGAAAATGTGTTGTTGCCATTAAGAACCAAGGGTGGGTAGCGAGAAGATAATTGTTACAGATATCCAGAAGAATGGTGCTTCATGCTTTATAGTGGCAAAATACTTGATAAGTCTAGAAATGCCCATGTGGATAAAATGGGTTTAGTTGAAGCATAAAAGAGGGTAAAGACAATATTTATTTATTTATTGGTGACAGTACACAAACATATTTGTTGTCTACCCAACAGATATACTTTTTTTTTCATGATAAATCAGTCCTCCAGATTTAATTTAATATCACGGGGCCATGTAATTCAGGGAACACCAGGCCCCTCCTCAGACAAGAGATGAATTTTTACTAGTCATGTCAATACCATAACCACCAGTGACACAATGGCATGTGACACAGTTCCCGCTAGCAAGACAAAAGCGGACGTTTTGAAGGGGTGGGCATCTAAAAAAAGAGTTTCTACAGTTACAAAAAAAGACATAGAAATTGCTTCTCTTTTTTTTACTTGTCCTTGAAATTTTTCCATGTGACACCTGGAACCTCCATAGCTATTGTGCAGTCATTAGGGGACAAGCATGAAAACACAGACCTATATGCTGTGTTTGCTAGAGTGGAGACATTGTTCTCTTTGGAACTTGAGTGTATCATTGAGGTACTGACTTAAATCTGAACCTTCTTACATAAGGTGACACTTTATTTTGTAAATCATTTTAGTTCAGTTTTTGGTGGAGTATAAGTATCATATCTATAAGGTTTTCACTGGCTATTTTTTGGAAGTAGCTTGCCAGGCTTTCCTAGTCTGAAAGTCTGTCTTGGTCTTTATCTTAAGGTGGACAAATAAAAAAGAAGAATTGATGCATTTGAACTGTAGTGTTGGTGAAGAATATTGAACATACCAAGGTTCCAGAAGAACTAACAAATCAGTCTTGGAAGATATAAAACTGGAATACTTCTTAGAATCAAGGATGATGAGACTTCATATGGCTTACTTTGGACAGATCATCAGGAAAGACCAATTGCCAGAAAAGGACATTATATTTGGTAAAGTGGAGGGTTAGAAATACTGAAAAAGGTTGGCAATTCAAACCAATCCAGAGGTGCCTCAGAAGTAAAGCTGGGTGATCTGCTTCTGAAGGGTCACAGCCTTAAAAAGTCTATGGGGTCCAGTCCTACTCCATGCAATTGGGGTGGCCATGAGTTGGAATCGACTAGACGGCAACTAACAACAAGAATCTTTACAGAAGCAGATCATCAGGCCTTTCTTTCACGGCACTGCTGAGAGGGTTTGAACTGTCAACTTTTAGGTTAGTAGAGGAGTGCAAGCCAGCTCTGCCACCCAGGGTTCTCCTTCCCGCCTACTACTTATGTATTTATTCATTTTTTAATTAGTTTGTAATAATAACCCAAAAACCCAAGCCATTGCTATCAAGTCGATTTTGACTAATAGCAACCCTATTGGACAGAGTAGAACTGCCCCCACAGGGTTTTCAAGTTGTAATCTTTACAGAAGTAAATTGCCAGATCTTTCCCCTATGGAGCAGCTAGTGAGTTGGAACCACCAACCTTTCAGTTAGTGCTTAATCACTGCGCCACCAGGGTTCATCGTATTTGAATACCTTTTGGGTGTTTTCCATATGCTTTCCTCATGAAGTATAAGTAGTAGGTCCATAAAATCCTAGAATGTCAATGTCCTCTTTTCAACCACCTATAAGGTATTTGAACATGGAACCTATGCTTGAGTATTTCTGGTAAAAGGAAAAAAAATTCATTCTGATATGTTTTTGTGATTTTTATCATAAAAAGCCATTCTGTCTCCAACTTTTTATTTCTTCTCTCTTAAAGGATGTTCCATCTTTATCTTTCATTGTGTTTTTGTCCATATTTTCTGGTTCGAGATAGTTAACTGTGATGCCCAGAATCTGACCTCTGGCATAATGGGGAATTGTATTCATACCTGAGAGTGAGTCAGTCAAATAGAAATACAGGGAGAAGTTACTGGTAGGCTAAATATGTGAAATAGCATTAATGGCCCAAACAGCACTTGACCTTTGCAAAATATAAAGGGTAAACCATAGAAAAGTATAAAACTCATTTCAGGAAGAAAGCATGTTTCTATTAAAGGCAGGAAGATCAAACTATTTTAATGTATGGAATCATTAAAGGTAATACACATGGATGCAAAATCACTTACTTCGAATTATTTTAGTAGCAGGTTGATCGCTATCCTCTTAACCTGTGGCTTTATAATGAGGATCGTTTCACCTTTAAAATAATCTTGAGCTAATAAGCACATCTGCAGATAATAACATTTGAAATGTAAGATAAGAACATTCCTGGGATCATGCAGGTTTAATTGAGGTGTTCTGCCATTAAATTCGTATTACTGTGCAATGGGGCTTTACAAACCACCTAGAAGAAAATGAGTCATTTCAGGGTAATGAAATTGTACATTTGATGGGTCTTATCAATATAAATATAATGAATTTTGAAAATAAGCATTCAATCAATTAGATATCTAGAAGAAAAATTGACTCTATTATATATAGAATCTATGTAGCAACATGTATCATATATTTTAGGATTGCTTTTATATGGTAATCCCTGAAAACTTCAACTCTATATAAGGGTTCTGCTTAAATGACTAATAATTCAAACCGATTATAGAAAAACAAAAACAAGAAAGCATCTCAAATCCACCTCCAGGTATAAACCTTTTTTAGGTTATCTTTCTAGTTTTTGAATCTGTGGTAGAGAGAAAAATGCCACCCCTACAAAAAGATATCCACATCCTAACCTTATGACACCTATTAATATCTTACCTTGACTGATAAAGGAAATTTGCAAATTTGATTAAGTTAAATATTTTAATATGGGGGGATTATCCTCCATAATCTGGGTGGGACTAATGCAATCACTAGGGTCATTATAAAAGAGAAGCAACAGTATCAGAGTCAGAGAAGGAGATTTGACAATGCAAGCAGAGGTTGAGTGACGTGGAGCCACAAGCCAAGGAATGCAGGCAGAAGCTGAAAAAGTCATAGAAACAGATTCTCCCCTAAAGCCTACGGAGAGGAGACAGCCATCCTGACCCATTTTAGACATCTGGCCTCCAGGACTATAAGATAATAAGTCTGTGGTACTTTAAGTCACTAAATTTGTGGTAATTTGTCACAGCAGCAGTAGGAAACTAATACAGAATCTGATAAGCAGAATACACATACACACACACATATATACATATACACACATGTAATTATACAGATATATTGCATATTATTCACACATGTATAGAAATATATTTAAAACCTATGATGTTACTACACTGAGAATAGTCTTTAAATGTGTATAAATTATAAGCGCCACTCTACATTGTGCTGATTTTTGTTTGCAAATTTTAACTTATATATTGATACATTTTTCTATAGAAAAGAGCATTTTATTACTCTAATATTATTTCTAAGGTCCCTAGGTAGCATAAATGGTTTGCACTCATCTGCTAAAATAAACCCTAAATGTTGGTGGTTTAAACTCACCCAGTGGCACTGAAGAAGAAAAGGCCTGGCAATCTTCTTCTGTAAAGATTAAAAACCCTTTGCCACTGAGTTGATTCTGACTTATAGTGAACCTGTAGGATAGAGTAAAACTGCTTCATAGGGTTTCCAGTGCTTTAATATTTACAGAAGCAGACTGCCACATCTTTCTCTCACAAAGTGGCTGGTCAGTTCAAACCACCAAGCTTTTGATTATTAGCCAAGTACTTAACCACTGTGCCACCAGGGTTCCTTTTGTAAAGATTACAGCCAAGAAAACCCTATGCATCAGTAAAACTGAATTGATTAGGATACAACTAACAACAACAACAATATTATTTATATGGTAGTGTACATACAGAACGCCACATCAAGATGTGAGAAAATCATAACTCTTTATTGAAGATGAATAAGGAATTTTTTCTCTTCTGATTTATCTAGGTCCAAGTCACTGTATTCTTTCTAGTCTTGTCTAGGGGATGTTTCGAGGAGTAGTGCTGTGGAAATGAGCTAAGTCAGGGATAGATGGGGACAAAAAGAAGGGTATAAGGCTAAGTAAATAGGTTGAAGTTGTGTGAAGTTAAGAAGCCATGGCACCTAGGTCTTCTTGCATGTTCTCAGTCATTGCCTTTTCTGACCTATGAATCTTTTCTAATTAAACCATCTATTCTCAAATTTTTATTTTGCCTTTTCTGTATCTACCTAGGCTAATACTATAAAGTTAGTTAAAAAAATAAATTCAGAACTTCCAGGCAAAATGGCACTATACTCAGAAGCACCACGCCGTCCCTCCACAGCAAAGAGCAGAAAAACTAAGTCAAACAGAGTCACACGCCAATCTTGAAACCCTAAGCATCAAAGGAAAAGATAAAGAACTCAGCCAAGCACTGAATGGAATAAGAAACTGACCGAGAACAGACAGCGAGGAGAGATACATGCAGAGGTCCCCTATCAGCTACTGCAGCATGGATCTGCCATCTGGGACTCCTATCAGAGATCAGCAAACAGGAGGTATGAGCAAGCAGCTTCAAGGAGTTTCCAGCAGGAGACAGAACAACAGTAACCAGAGATATATGCTTTCCCACCCCACACCCTTCTTCACCCCTACTTAGCCTCCTCTGCTTCCTGCAGCCACAGTCTCTTGGCCGAGAAGCACCAGCTTCACCCCAGTGTCACTTCGATTTCACCAGCCCGAAATGGCCGGCTCCCTTAGTGCCTTCTATTGGCTGCTTGTGCTGATTTTTTCCACTTCTTTAGATTTCTTCCTTACCTCTCACCACCTCCCCCTCCTTTCTCTCAAATACCTGGTACCGTGTGCCATCTTTGCTTCTTTCTGAAAGGCTGCGAAACACTGCTCGACTGTGAAACTGCTTCCCAGCCCGTGCTGCCATGCTGGTGGAACACCCAGGACTTTTTTGTTTGTTTGTTTGCTCTGATTTGTTCTGTTTTGATTTGTTTGTTTGTTTTCTTTTTCTTTTCTTGGCTTGGGAGCCCCGTCTAGCCTGGCAGTACCGCACGGCTTGGAAGCTATTCCCTTACTCTGCGCAGATGCACAGGGACATCCTTGGGGCCATATATTTTTTCTTGTTTGTTGGTTTTGGTATTTTTTTGTTTCTTTGTTTTGTTTTCTTCTCTCTCTTATTCCCTTTTTACCCTTCTCCACTTCTGGTTTCTTGATTTGTTCATTTTTTTCTTTTACAATTTTTAGTTTTTTTTATTTTTGTTTTTCCCCATTTCTCAGTCTCTCATCTCTCCACTCCAATAGCAAGCTCCCTTAGCACTATTTTTTGTTTGTTTTTGGTTCCTGTTCCTCTCTCCTCTCTCTCCTCTTTCCCATACCCTTCTTAGCGCCACACATCACAATCTACCCCTCCTTCCTGCCTGCCTGCACCATGTGCTGAACAACACACTCCCAAGCAGCAAAGGCATGGCCTACTGAAACCTCCCGTGCACTGATTTCCGGTTCTCACTGTCAGCCGTGGTATGTGCCACAAACAAGCCATCTCAGCAACTCCCCTTCAGCTGGACCTGTCCTGCTGTATCATACCTGAGTGACTGATTGTGCCCATTGGAGAAGGAGGTGAAAAGTATCATGCCCACAGACGAGCAAACAAAAAAGAACACACAGCCCACCTGCTCAGACATAACCAAATAAAACAAAAAAGCAGGAGGAAACAAACAAATCTACAATCAATAAACGAGGAAAATAACCACTGAATGTCCCAAAGACAGCAGACAATATCAAAACATATACAAGAACAGGACAGGATGGTTCCAGTAGGCATCCAAAATAAAACACCAGATGAGTTTCCAGTAGAAGAAAAGGCACTAGACCTAACTGATAGGGAATTCAAATCTCTAATATTCAGACAAAAATGAGGAAAAAATAGACAAATTCATGGAAAAGGCAGAAAAATTCATGGAAAATACAGACAAACAGAAGATTTCAAGAAAATAATACAGGAACAAAATGCTAAAATAAATTCACAACTAGAAATCATACAAAAACAATTAGAAATCCAAAAGATAAACAACAAGATTTCAGAAATGGACAGTGTCATAGAAGGGCTGAGAAGCAGGTTTGAAATGATGGAAGATAGGATCAGTGAAATTGAGGACAAACACTTGGATACCACAAACACTTGGATACAACTCTGTCTGAGGAAAAATCAGAAAAAAGAACAAAGAAAAATGAAGAAACTCTGAGAATTATGTGGGATACAATCAAAAGAAAAATCTGCAAGTGATTGGAGTTCCAGAACAGGGGGAGAAAACAGAAAACACAGAGAGGATCTTTGAAGAATTGCTGACAGAAAACTTCCCCAATATCATGAAAGATGAAAAGCTGACCATCCAAAAAGCTCAACGAACCCCATATAGGATAGACCCCAAAAGAAAATCACCAAGGCATATCATAATCACACTCGCTAAAACCAAAGACAAACAAAGAATGCTGAGAGCAGCTCAAGAAAAACAAGAAGTCCCATACAGAGGAAAACAATAAGACTAAGATCGGATTATTCAGCAGAAACCATGCAGGCAAGAAGGCAATGGGATGACATATATAAAAGCTTGAAAGAAAACAATTGCCAGCCAAGAATAATATATCCTGCAAACCTCTCGTTCAAATATGATGGTGAAATTAGGTCATTTCCAGATAAACAGAAATTAAGGGAATATCTAAAAGCCAAACCAAACTTACAAGACTTATTAAAGGGAGTCCTTCAATCTGAGAACAAACAACATCAGACCACAGGCTGAATCTAGGACACAGGATTGTACTAGCCAGATACCAACCTAGGAAATGAACTCTTAAGGACTATCCAAAACCAAAAGAATTACAACAGGGAATCAGAGAGGTTAATCTGTAAATGACAACAGCATCAGAACAATAAAAGAAGGAAGAAACGGTGTAGGTATAGAACCTTCTAATGGAGAGGAAGGCAAGGTGATACCAAGTAATAATAGACTGGTTCAAACCTAGGAAGATAAGGGTAAATTTCAAGGTAACCACAAAGAAAGTTAACAAACCAACTTATCAAAATAAAGAAGAAAAACACAAAGTCTCAGTAAAACAAAAACTACAAAACAAAAGAAATGAAAAAAATCCACAAACAAAAGGAACTCAGCACAGGAGAGTAAGAAGAACAAAGAAAACGTGAGCACCACAAAAAAAAAAAAAGCACTACAAAATTCAATCCCACTCCTAGGAATATAACCTAGAGAAATAAGAGCTGTCACATGAATAGACATATGCACAACCATATTCATTGCAGCACTGTTCACAATAGCAAAAAGTTGTAAACAACCTAGATGCCCATCAACAGATGAATGGATAAACAAACTATGGTACATACACACAATGGAGTATGATGCAAAGATAAAGAACAATTATGAATCTGTGAAGCATCTCATAACATGGATGAAACTGGAGGACATTATGCTGAGTGAAATAAATCACAAAAGGACAAATATTGTATGAGACCCCTACTGTTAAAACTCATGTAGAAGGTTATACACAAAAAGAAACAATCTTTGTTGGTTACCAGGGATCGGAGGGGTGGGGGAGGAACTAAATAGACAATAGATAAGTTGTAACTTTGGTGAAGGGTGAGACAGTACACAATACTGGGGAAGCCAGCACAGCTTGTACAAGGAAAGGTCATGGAAGCTCCAAAGACACATCCAAACTCCCTGAGGGACTGAATTGCTGGGTGGAGGGCTGTAGGGACCATGGTCTCAGAGAACATCTAGCTCAATTGGCATAACACAGTTTATAAAGAAAATGATCTACATTCTACCTTGGTCAGTAGTGTCTGGGGTCTTAAAAGCCTGTGAGCAGCCATCTAAGATACTCCACTGGTCTCACCCCTTTGGGAGCAAGGGAGAATGAAGAGAACAAGATACAAGGAAAAGATTAGTCCAAAAGACTAATGGACCACAGCTACCAAGGCCTCCACCAGACTGAGTCCAGTACAGCTAGATGGTGCCTGGCTACCACCAGTGACTGCTCTGACAGAGATCACAAAAGAGGGTCCTGGACAGAGCTGGAAAAGGATGTAGAACAAAATTCTAACTAACAAAAAAAGACTAGATTTACTGGCCTAACAGACTACAGAAACCCCGAGAGTATGTCCCCTGGACTCCCTTTTACCTCAGTGGTGAAGTCACTCCCGAAGTTGACTGTTCAGCCGGGGATTGGACAGCCTCATAAAACAAAACAGGACTAATGGGGCACAGCAGTCCAGGGACAAGGACTAGAAGGCAGAAGGGGACAGGAAAGCTGGTGATAGGGAACCCAAGGTTGTGAAGGGACAGTGTTGACATGTTGTGGGGTTGTCAACCATTGTCATAGGGCAATATGTGTACTAACTGTTTAATGAGAAACTATTTGTTCTGCAAACCTTCATCTAAGGTACAAAAAAAAAAAGGAATTATCTATGTGAGATCAAATTGACAATGGCAACTCAAAAGGTTTGATGGGAAGCCTAGGGGGCAGTGAGCTGAAGATAATGGTGATGGAATAATTTGGAAAAGGATAGTGAGAATAGCAGCACAACTGGAAGAATGTAATCGATGTCACTGAATTGTACATGTAAAAACTTTTGAAAAGGTGTAATTTTGGCTATGTATCTTTTCTCCCCAGAAAAGGTCCTCTGAGGTAGAGAAGGGAGAGTGTTAACATGTCATGGGGTTGTTAACCAACATCATAAAACAATATGTGTACTGACTGTTTAATGAGAAACTGTTTGTTCTGTAGAGCTTCATCTAAACTATAATAAAAAAGATTAAAATAAATAAATTCACTTTATTCTACTATGCCTCCTTCTTTAGCTAACACATGCTATTTTTCCCTTTCTCCATTGTCAAGCTTCTTTAAAGACTTAACTACACTCACTCCTCACTTATCAACATGTTTAAGTTCCAAAGACCAGGGCATTATATGAAAATTGGTGTTATGTGAAAATGGAGGATGATCACATCAGATCACAAAATGGAGGCTGACTACATCATTACACAACTGCCAAATTACATAATTACATTACTGCCAAAACACTGAGAATCACGGCCCAATCAAGTTGACACACAACCTTAACCATCACAGCCAGTGTTATTCTTGCCTCGCACCTCAGCGTTCATTTCCACCAGATGTATGTTGTTAGTGGGCAAAACAGTCAGATAGTAGGTATTTTACTATTGTTGTAATTGCAAAATATCAGATAACGAGATAGTAAGTGAAGAGTAGGTGTATACTCATCAGTTCTGCTTAATTGCCTGTCTGCTCTTTGCTGATACAATGAATGAATCTTGAAAAGATAACTATTAACATTCTAACTGACAAGTTCAACGGACACGCCTCTCTTTTCTCACGTCAGCATTTTTTCTCTATTTGATACTGATAACCACAGCTTTGTTCTAGAAACTCACTCTGAATCTTCCAAAGACTTCTCTTGTACTTTTTCTCTTTTATTTTTGATCATTCCTTCTAAATTTCATTTCTGGCTCTTACTGCAGCATTCAATTAAACATTGTTTTTCTCATTGTTCATTTGTTGGACTTTTTCTCTTCTTCATATACACAACTGGGGAAAATTTGCATTTCTACATATGCATTTATGCCCTAAACTATATCTGCAATTCAAATATCTCTACTACATTCTGGATAATGTTTTTCAAATGTCCACCTGACTTTCCCCTTGAGATTTGAAAAATATTGAAAATGAATCTTGTTGAACTCTTAAAAATATTCTTCCATTGTATTATTTATTTTGATTTGCTTTTTCTGTTTAGCTAATTGACTGTGCCAGAGGAGTATTCTAAGATTTTTCATGTCCTTCAAACCTCAAAAATCTAATCAGTCTCCAAACCAGATAGCTTTAATATCAATTCCCTCCTCTCTATTTGTTTTCCCATTGCCTAAATTCAGTATAATCTGTTGCCATCAAGTCAATTCTGACTCATAGCAACCCTACAGGACAGAGTAGAACTGCCCATAGGACTTCCAAGGAGCCGCTTGTAAATTTAAAATGATGAAATTTTAGTTAACAGCTGAGCTCTTAACCACTGGGCCACCAGGGTACCAAGTTTCAGTATAACATTACCTTTTCCCCCTGGAATTCTCTTTTCCACTTCTGACTCTTTGCACCTTTCTTAAATGGTCTTCCCTTATTTCCTTGTTACATTCCTAGCAACTTCTTTTTGTTAAAGACTCCCATGCTAACAGAAACCTTTGCTGATTACCTGTCTATGTACAGCATTTGGTTGCTTCTCTTCAGAAATTATACAGCATCTTTTTTTTAAAAATTTGTAACAAGTAACAAAGCAATTACTGTGTGTGTTTGTTAATTTATATGATTTCAGTTTATGATTTGTGTAAGACAATGAATAACAAAAAGCTTAAAATGTAGAGGGTTTGCATTTCAGAATGTTCTTCTTAGGTAATTCTGAATAAATTGGAAATTTCAGAGACCACATTCAGGAAGATCACTTAGGAGGCACTTCTCAAAATCCTTGTCAAAGCTATAGACGTGACAAAGTAATGGATATTAAACGCGCTGTCATGCCATAAATAACTATGAAGGTAGACAATATATATGAACCAACTTTTCTTATATTGAACAAAAGAGAGTGCAAAGCTGTGATAGACAGTGCAAAGCTGTGATCTTGTGAGTAAGGCAACACACAGGATAAGCTCTAGATGCGCCCTTATTATTTGCCTAGAGATTTTTTCCAAATTATTCAACAAAGTGGAACCCAGACTGAGGACAGAGGCTTGCTAGGCAGATGCAACCAAGATTGGAGTTCAGGTCCAGTGAGGTGGCTAGAATTTGTATAACAGCATAACAAAGGGAAGGGAAATGCAGAGAGAAAGTACTTGAAGAACTTGCATTTGACTCTTCTTGGGAATTTAGTCAAATTCTAAGCTGAGCACGTGCTGTTTGAGCCTGTGTGTATTCAGGCAGAGAAGTGACAGTTCAGGTCCACGAGCTGAATGGAAATTCCAAAGTATATATAGTTTTAGAACACCTTGAATTTTCAACCAGCCAAAGTAGGAAGACTTTACTTAAATTGCTGGGCATTTAGTTGAGATTTCAGAATGGCCATTTCTTTTAAAACTCAAAACCAAACCCACTGCCATCGAGTCGATTCCAACTCATAGCAACCCATAGGGTTTCCAAGGTTGTAAATCTCTACAGAAGCAGACTGCCACATCTTTCTCCCACAGAGCTACTGGTGATTTTGAACCATCAACTTTTAGGTTAGCAGTCCATTTCTTTAACCACTGTGCCTCCAGGCCTATTATACCCTAACTAAGGACTTCTATGAGGAGCTCTGGTGGCACAGTGTTTAAGAGCTCAGCTGCTAACTGATAGGTTGATGGTTCAAACCCACTAGCAGCTCCACAGGATGCTTCTGTAAAGATTTACAGTCTCTGAAACGGCAGTTCTACTCTATCCTTTAGGGTCTCTAAGAGAATCAACTCGATGGCAACGGGTTATTTTTGGAAGTACTTTTATAGAC
The DNA here is from genome assembly GCF_000243295.1 of Trichechus manatus latirostris. NCBI lineage: Eukaryota > Metazoa > Chordata > Mammalia > Sirenia > Trichechidae > Trichechus > Trichechus manatus. The sequence goes on from NW_004444257.1 coordinate 710,699, forward strand.
TACTCTAACAAAGCAAGACTCAATGGGGTAAAATTGAGCAGCCAGTACATTAGCAGTTGGCCAGAATAAAACTCAAAACTCTTTAAAGAAGATAATATAATCCAGGCTCTCCACAATTTAGCAACAAAATGTTCACAATAAACTCCAACACAATAAATTCACAATAAACCCTATATACAAAGAAGTAGGAAAATGTTACTCATAAACAAGAAAAAAATATAGGCCAAAGAAGAGATTTATGGAGATAACAGTGCTGTTACAATTAGCAGACAAGGATTTTAAAACAGCTATTACAGAGGTGCTCAGGACTCAGAGGAAAACATTAACGTAATGAATGAACACATGAGGAAACGCAGTGAAAAAAAAGGAAACTAAAAGAAATTTCACTGAAACTCCTAGAAGTGAACAGTAGGATACCTGAAATCAGAAATGAACAAACTCCCTGTGAAACAATATCAAAACATCTCCAAAAGGAGAAGTGAGAGAATTTAGGGCAGAAAATAAATACGTAAAGAAATGGTATTGCAGTCCCCCAAGACCACCTTAATTTTGGTATAGTAAGACTCATAGTAGGATTCAACATGTATTCACACTTATGGCTATGAATTATCACAGAAAAGGGATGGGAAGAATGATCAGCAAAGGAAAAAAGTATTTCAGGTGAAATACACGGGAAACCAGGCTAAAGCTTCCAGGGTTCACCCCCAGCAGAACTACACAGGACACACTTGCTTCCCTCAGTGACAAGTTTAAGACAATATGTTGAAAGATTGTCAACAAGGAAAGCTCATATAGACTGAGTGTCCAGGGTTTTTAGTGAGAGCTATTCAGGTAGACGTGAAGGCAATGGGTTTGATTTGGGTTGCATTCATGTAGGCAGGAGCCATGGTGGTGTAGTGGTTAAACGCTTAGCTGCTAACCAAAAGGTTGATGGTTCAAACCCACCAGCCACTCCACAGGAAAAAGATGTGGCAGTCTGTTTCTGTAAAGATTTGTTCTTGTCGTTGGGTGCACTCAAGTCAGTTCCGAATCATAGCAACCATATGTACAATATAATGAAACACCGCCCGGTCCTGCGTCATTCTCACAATAGTTGTTATGTTTGGGCCCGTTGTTGCTGCCACTGTGTCAATCCATCTCATTCAGGGTTTCTCTGACCCTCTACTTTATCAAGCATGATGTCCTTCTCCAGGTACTTGTCCCTCGTGATAACATGTCCAAAGTATGTGAGATGAAGTCTTGCCATCCTTGCTGCTAAGGAGCATTCTGGCTGTACTTCTTCCAAGACAGATTTGTTCGTTCTTTTGGCAGTCCATGGTATATTTCAATATTCTTTGCCAACACCACAATTCAAAGGCATCAATTCTTCTTCATTCTTCCTTATTCATTGCTCAGCTTTTGCACGTGTATGAGGCGACTGAAAACACCAAGGCTTGGGTTAGATGCACCTTAGTCTTTAAAGTGACATCTTTGCTTTTTAACACTTTAAAGAGGTCTTTTGCTGCAGATTTTCCTAATGCAATGCGTCTTTTGATTTCTTGACTGCTGCTTCCATGGGCATTGACTATGGATCTAAGTAAAATGAATTCCTTGACAACTTCAAACTTTTCTCCATATATCATGATGTTGCTTATTAGTCCAGTTGGGAGGAATTTTGTTTTCTTTATGTTGAGGTGTAATACTGAAGGATGTGGTCTTCGATCTTCATCAGTAAGTGCTTCAAGTCCTCTTCAAGGTTGTGTCATCTGCATAATGCACGTTGTTAATGAGTCTTCTTCCAATCCTGATACCCTGTTCTTCTCCATATAGGCTAGCTTCTCAGATTATTTGCTCATCATGCAGATTGAATAAATATGGTAAAAGGATACAACCCTGACACACACTTTTCCTGACTTTAAACCACACAGAATCCCTTTACTCTGTTGAAATGACTGCCTCTTGACCCCTGTAAAGTTTCCTCATGAGCACAATTAAGCGTTATGGAATTCCCATTTTTCACAATGTTATCCATAATTTATTATGATCTACACAGCTGAATGCCTTTGCGTAGTCAATAAAACACAGTTATACATCTTTCTGGTGTTCTCTGCTTTCAGCCAAGATCCATCTGACATCAGCAATGATATCCCTCATTTCACATCCTCTTCTGAATCCAGCTTGAACTTCAGGCAGTTCCCTGTTGATGTACTGCTGAAACCGATTTTGAATGATCTTCAACAAAATTTTAGTTGTGTGTGATATTAATGATATTGTTTGATAATTTCCACATTCAGTTGGATCACTTTTCTTTGCAATAGGCATAAATATGCATCTCTTCTGGTCAATTGGCCACGTAACTGTCTTCCAAATTTCTCGGCATAGATAAGTGAGTACTTCCAGCGCTGTATCCGTTTGTCAAAACATCTCAATTGATATTCAGACAATTCCTGGAGCTTTGTTCTTTGCCAGTGTCTTCAGTACAGCTTGAACTTCTTCCTTCAGTACCATTGGCTCTTGATCATATGCTGCTGTCTGAAATGGTTGAATGTCTACCAATTCTTTTTGGGAAAGTGAATCTGTGTACTCCTTCCATCTTCTTTTGATGCTTCCTACATCATTCAGTATTTTGTCCATAGAATCCTTCACTATTGCAACTCGAGGCTTGAATTTTTTCTTCAGTTCTTTCAGCTTGAGAAATGCTAAGGATGTTCTTCACTTTCAGTTTTCGAACTCAAGATCTTAGCATATATCTTTGTAATACTTTACTTTGTCTTCTCGAGCTGCCCTTTGACATTTTCTGTTCAGTTCTTTTACCTCATCATTTCTTCCATTTGCTTTAGCTACTCAACTTTCAAGAGCAAGTTTCAGAGTCTCTTCTGATATCCATTTTGGTCTTTTCTTCTTTCCTGTCTTTTTAGTGACCTCTTGCTTTTTTCATGTATGATTCCCTTGATGTCATTCCACAACTCGTCTGCTCTTTGGTCATTAGTACCCAATGTGTCAAATCTATTCTTGAGTTGTCTCTAAATTCAGATGGGGTATCCTCGAAGTTGTACTTTGGCTCTCATGGACTTGTTCTAATTTTCTTCAGCTTCATCTTGAACTTTTATGAGCAATTGATTATATATTTCACAGTCAGCCCTTAGCCTTGTTCTGACTGATGTAATTGAGCTTTCTATTGTCTCTTTCCACAGATGTAGTTGTCTTGATTCCTGTGTATTCCATTTGGCAAGGTCCATGTGGATAGTCGCCATTTATGTTGTTGAAAAAAGGTATTTGCAATGAAGAAGTCATTTGTCTTGTAAAATTCTATCACGCCATCTCCAGCATAGTTTCTATTACTGAGGCCATATTTTCCAGCTACTGATCCTTCTTCTTTGTTTCTAACTGTTGCATTTCAATCACCAGAAACTATAAGTGCATCTTGATTGCAAGTTTGATCAATTTCAGACTGCAGAAGTTGGTAAAAATCTTTTTTTTTTTTTACCTTTGACTTTAGTGGTTGGTGTATAATTTTAAATAATAGTTGTATTAACTGGTCTTCCTTGTAGGCGTATGGATTATCTTATAACTGACAGCATTGTACTTCAGAATAGGCCTTGAAATGTTCCTTTTTGACAATGAATGCAATGCCATTCCTCTTTAATTTCTCACTCCGGCATAGTAGACCATGTATTTGTCAATTTAAAATAGCCAATACCAGTGCATTTCAGCTCACTAATGCCTACGATATCCATGTTTATGCATTCTATTTCATTTTTGACAATTTCCAATTTTCCTAGATTCATACTTCATACATTCCACCTTCCAATTATTAGTGGATGTTTGCAGCTGTTTCTTCTCATTTTGGGTCGTGCCACATTAGCAAATGAAGGTCCCGAGAGTTTGACTCCATCCACATCATTAAGGTCAACTCTACTTTGAGGAGGCAGTTCTTCCTTCGTCGTCTTTTGAGTGTCTTCTAACCTGAGGGACTCATTTTCCCACACTATAGCAGACAATGTTCCGCTGCTATTCATAAGGCTTTCACTGGATAATTTTTTTTCAGAAATAGACTGCCAGGTCCTTCCTCCTAGTCTGTTTTAGTCTGGAAGCTCAGCTGAAACCTGTCCACCAAGGATGACCCTGCTGGTTTTTGAATACTGGTGGCACAGCTTCCAGCACCACAGCAACACACAAGCCTGCACAGTAGGGAAAAATTTTAATGGGGATTTTATTTGGTCCTTAAATATATAAATTCAAATGAAGTGTTATAAGTTAAAAGAAAAAGAAATTGTTGGCAATACAATCCAGATGGTGCAACAATTACATGCCTTTATGTATTCTATTTATGTGGTGAGACTTGAGTACCATTACAATATTGATGCTGTAATTAAGTTTTATAATCACTTAATTTGACTATATTGGAAACATACTTTTGCTATTTTTCTACCTTTTTCATCACTGCTGCACTAATTGCATCCAAAAAAGCAAGACTAATGACTTTATTGATCTACATAATTTGTACTAAAATTACATTATTGAAAATCTTTCAAGTGTCAAAGTGTATCATGCATAAACAACTATTTTTATTCGTTGCTATTTTAGAGAATTAGTTTTGTGACCACTCTGATATTTCCCCACAGTACATCAAAGAGAAAAAAAAAAATAGGGAAGAATTTATAACCTGTTTAAGAACAAACATCATCAATGAAATGTACTAACTAAAAATAAGATTAAAGTAGTTGCAATGGCTGTAAATGATTTTCAAGAAATTTTGCAGTAGTAAATTACATTACAAATCCATGTCTGCAACATTGAAGTAATAGTGATAATCATCTTTTTGGTGTTTTTCTTTCAGTTTTTGATAAATTAACCCTAGCACATCCAATATGTTTGCTCACAAGCAAACAGAAAGGCAATAATGTACAGCAATAATTAAAACACCAAAAAGTGCAGCCTTCCAAACAAACAAATGTCAGTGTTTTATTAGGGAGTTTTGTAAAGAATATAAAGGCCTTTGGATCATTATCACAAATGCCAGTCCAGGTTGAGTCAACATGTAAATGAGATTGTGAATCTCTATAGGATGTTCAGTGCACTGATGCCCATCACAGGTTTAAATATTAAAGAAGAATAAATAGAAAGTGATGAGCCTCACATATTACTGGAAGTAATTTCAAGCCCTTTGCAAAAGTAAGATAAAATTTCATTCAAGGAAATTATCAGGCAATAGAACATAGTTAAAACTCATTGGACTGCTCAATCATAGGAACAATAATAGATTCTGTAATTTACCAGAAGTAGGATTTTTGCATAATTCAAATATTTTCAGACTGCTTCAAAGGCTCTAATGGGAGTAAAACTCCATCTTGTATAAGTTATCAATTCCATATATTTTCCTAGTTTCTTGTGAGGTCAAATCACCAACTCGGGAAGTTTTCATGTAGTAAGAAATGGGTCCTATTGCTGGATAAAGTGGCCATTTGCATGGAATTATTGCCATAGGTAAATGGGATTCCTTGAAAACTGTTTAGTGAAAACAAAAAAGGAGGAGATTGGAGATTTGTGACTAGGTTAGACTGAATCTACTGAAAAAGTTATTTACTTAAATGGCTTTCATACAAATAATTTGTTAAAGATAATAATACAATGGAAAAATGGGTAAAACACAAGAAAATTCACTTTAAAAGTAAAATACATCATAGGGATAGTTTAGTAGCAAGCGAGAAAACTTAATTTCAGCTCATGTTAGCCGAAAGGAGATTTATTTGAAGTGTAATGAGAAATATTTGATACAATAAGCAGAACTGAAAATATCTCTTAATTGTCAACTATAATAAAAACAGACTTAAAGAGCAAGTCCTCCTGTTCTTGTTCAACGAATGTAATTTATTTATGTGCTGACACTTCTTTTCAAGTGCTTGTTGTTTCTTGGTTGCTTTAAAGTGAAACATCAAAGCTTTTATGTTACGTTGTGTTATTGGTTATATGTTAACCAATCTTGTAAACTTCTAGGTGAATGTAAAAATGGAAGTATTCATAACTATTGTCAAAATTATGTATTAATCTTTTTCCAATAGCTTTGTATTATAAGGCAGTTCAATAAGAGAGCCAGAAATTTATGATCATTATTTTTCAAAGTCTAATGAAAGAGTGGAGCCCTGGTGGTGCAGTGGTTAAGAGCTCGGGCTGCTAACCAAAAGGCTGGCAGTTTGAATCCACCAGCCAGCTCCTTGGAAACCCTATGGGGCAATTCTACCCTGTCCTATAGGGTCGCTATGAGTCGGAATCGACTCAATGGCAATGGGTTTTGTTTTGTTTTTTGGAATGAAAGAGTAAGAAAAATTGAAATAAATTTTAGCTAATTGAACTGAGCAAGAAAGAAACTACACAGAGAAAAGAAAGCAGTATTCTGGTAATTTTGCATTTAGGCATATCATTGAGAACTACTGTCAGTGCACTCTCTGATTGAGATAATTTTATGACATTTAATTTCCTCAATTTCTCCAACAATAGTAAAATTTTAAGTCTTGTGTTCATTCTTGCTCTAAATCTCTTCTTTAACATAGCCAGGCACAGACTTGGCCTTTGCTTTTTTCTCTAAAGTCATTTGGCTCAATGATCATTTATAGTAATTTGGCCTACAAAAGCATTTCTCCCTCTGGTTATAGTCTTCCAAAGGCTCTTCTAAAAAAAAAAAAAAAAATCACTGACTTTATGAAACAAAAGTGTGCTTTAGATATACAGTTTATTTTCTTTAAAATTTTGAAAACGAATGATAGTATTTTACATAAATGCAAGCTAACTGTAAATTTCGAAAAGCAAAGGAGATGCTACAGCTCTCTATTAAAGGGTTTAAAAACATCCTTTCTTTTCTCTCTCTTCCATTCTCCCCTCCTCCCTTCCTCACTTTTTCCCCTTTTCTCTTTTTTTTCTTCCTGCAAGCCTAAATAAATGTTCTCTATTTTGACTAAACAAATGTACCTGTTTATTCACTAAATTCTCTTTTCAAAAGAATAACATTGTTAGTTAGAGTAACTACATACTAAATTTATTTTGTTCTAGACACCTTAGCCTAGAAGTATTGCTGAAACCTGTCCACCATTGGTGGCCCTGCTGGTATTTGAAATACCAACGGTATAGCTTCCAGCATCACAGCAATATGCAAGCCACCACAGTATGACATATTAACAGATAAGTGGTGGACCATAATATTTAGAATATATAAATTACTCACAATGTCCCAGAATAAATAGTTTTATATCATTGCTGATCAAAATTTCTTCATTGTTGCCAAGCAGTTATTTACGAAGTCATTAGAAAAAATAAACAGAACGCCAAACCCATTGCTGTGAGTCAATTCCCTTTATTTTTTAAGGGGCCAGTTACTATTTAATTCTATTTTGGAAGGTTTACCCTTCAAAAATTTTACTATACCTGTAGAAGTCTTATATAAAATCAAACCCATTGCCATCGAGTCAATTCCAACTCATAGTGACCCTACAGGACAGAGTAGAACTGCCCTGTAGGGTTAGGCTAATTTATACTCTATATAAGGAAAAGTATGTAGCTAAGATAAGTAGCTAAGAGCGATTCCATGTGAAATCTATATTGAAATGTATTTAAAGGCCACCTAATTAAGCTTGCCTTTTGTTGGCAAAGTAATATTTAATTGCAATCTATATTATGTCATCAAAAGTAATTTACCAATCCTGCTATCTATCTGCTAATGTAATTTGGCAAAACTTATTTCAAAAAAATAATAGACACCCTGAACACTCACAAGATGGCAGTATTGTAACATAAATCTACTAATGCTTGTCATTCATAAACAAAACAAACAAAAATGTTGAGTTTCTGAAAAGTGAAAATATACTTAAATATTAAACATGATGGCCAGGCCTAAATGTAGAAATGATCAGACATTTTGATGAATCCCATATACAGATAATATATTAAGTCTAGGGAAGGTAACTTAAATACAATAATTCTTCCTTAAACCAATTTACATTCTACTGATATATTTTTTTTTTTCCCATGAAGAGGTGATACAAAAAGTGCTTCTTCTGACTTATCATCTCACACTAGCTGGTTGAGAGTAAGATTCTGAAAAATATTTTTTCAAATTTATTTTACTCCAACAGCCACAATAAATTCTATATGCAACAAAAACAAAATTTTGTACACTTTTATCCAAATTTTGGTACAACGCAGGAACAACCGAAATCACACAGCAAGGCCACTAGTGTTAGACATATTTGTATGCAAATTGTGTGGCTTCCTCATTTTAGTCATGTTACTTAATTTCTCTTGCCGTTGTTAGGTGCCATGGAGTCCACTCCAACTCATAGCCACCCCAGGTGTAACTAAACCAAACGTTGCCCAGTGCTCAATCCTATTCCATCCTCAAAATCACTGCTATGTTTGAGCCCATTGTTGCAGCCATTGCGTCAATCCATTGATGGCCTCCCTCTTTTTCGCTGACCCTCTGCTTTACCAAGCATCATGTCTTTCCCCATTGCCAGTGACTGGTCTTTCCTGATAACATGTCCAAAGTAAGTGAGACAAAGTTTTGCTATCCTCAGTTCTAAGGGGCATTCTGTCGGTACTTCCTCCAGGACAAATTTGTTTGTTCTTCTGGCAGTCCATTGTATATACAATATTCTTCACCAACACTAAAATTCGAATGCATCAATTCTTCTTCTGCCTTCCTTTTTCATTGTCCAGCTTTCACATGCATATAAGGTGATTGAATATATCATGGCTTAGGTCAGGTGAAACTTAGTCCTCAAGGTGACATCTTTGCTTTTTAACACTTTAAAGAGGTTTTTTGCAGCACATATGCCCAGGGCAATAGTTGTTTGAATTTTTGACCGCTGCTTCACTGGGCATGGATTATTGATCCAAGAAGAATGAAATCCTTGACAACTTCAATTTCTTCGCCATTTATCCTGATGTTGTTTATTGGTACATTTGTAGGAATTTTTGTTTTCTTTATGTTAAGATGTAATCCACACTGAAGGCTGTAGTCTTTGACTTTCATCAGTAAGTGCTTCAAGTCCACTTAACTTTTAGCAAGCAAAGTTGTGTCATCTGCATATCTCAGGTTGTTAATGAGTCTTCTTCCAATCCCAATGCTGTGTTCTTCTTCATATAGCCCAGCTTCTCTGATTATTTGTTCAGTATACAGATTAAATAAGTAAAATGAAAGGATGCAACACTGGCACATATTTTTTCCAGTTTTAAACCACTCAGCATCCCTTGTTCTGTTCGAACGACTACATATTGATATATGTACAGGTTCCATATGAACACAACCAAATGTTCTGGAATTCCCATTCTTTGAAACGTTACCCATAATTTGTTATGATCCACAGAGTCGAATGCCTTTGCATAGTTGATGAAACACAGGTAAACATCTTTCTGATATTCTCTGCTTTTGACCAAGATTCAGCTGACGTCAACAATTCCCATTGCCATCTAGTTGATTCTAACTCATAGCAACCCTACAGGACAGAGTAGAAGAACTGTCCCATAGGTTTTCCAAGGCTGTAATCTTTACAGAAGTAGACTGCCACACCTTTCTTCCACAGTGCCAACTAGTGGGTTTGAACCGCTGACCTTTTGGTTAGCAGCTGATTGCTTAACCACTGCATCACCAGGGCCCTCTGACATCAACAATGATATTCCTCATTCCACATCATCTCCTGAATCTAGCTTGAACTTCTGGATATTCCTTGTTGACATACAGCTGTAGCCATTTTTGAATTATCATCAGCAAAATGTTGCTAGCATGTGAAATTAAGGATATTGTTCAATAATTTCTGCATTCTGTTTGATCACCTTCTTTGGAAGAGGCAAATATCTATATCTATATCTATCTATATCTATATATCTATCTATATATATCTATCTATCTTCCAGTCGCTTGGCCAGGTAGCTGTCTTCAAAATTTCTTGACATAGACATGTAACGGCTTCCAGTTTTGCATCTGTTTGTTGAAGCATCTCAGTGGTATTCCATCAATTCCTGGAGCCTTGTTTTTTCACCAATGCATTCAGCAGGGCTTGTACTTCTTACGTCAATACCAGCAGTTCTTGATCATATAGTACCTCCTGGAATGTTTGAACATCGATCAATTCTTTTTGGTACACTGACTATATGTATTCCTTCCATCTTCTTTTGATGCTTTCTGTGTCACTCAATTTTTTATCCATAAAATCCTTTGATATTGCAACTTGAGGCTTGAATTTTCTCTTTGTTCTTTCAGTTTGAGAAATGCCAATTGTGTTCTCCCCTTTTTGTTTTCTAAATCCAAATCTTTGCACATTTCTTTATAATACTTTACCTTGTCTTCTGGAGCCACTCTTTGAAATCTTCTGTTCAGCCCTTTCACTTTATCATTTCTTCTATTTGCTTTAGCTACTCAGTGTTCAAGAACAAGTTTTAAACATTTCTCTGAAATCTATTTGATCTTTTCTTTCTTCTCTGCCTTTTACTTTCTTCATGTATGATGTCCTTGATGTCAGCCCATATCTCTTCCAGTCTTTGGTCATTAGTGTTCAGTGCATCAAATATATTCTTCAGATGGTCTCTAAATTCAGGCAAGTTGTATTCAAGTTCATAATTTGGCTGTCTTGGAACTGCTTTGATTTTCTTCATCTTCAACTCAAAGTTGCTTATCCTTTTCTTTACCATTTGGTTAACCGTACACCAACCCAAAACTCATTGCGGTAGAGTCGATTCCAACTCATAGGGACCCCATAGAGTTTCTGAGGCTGTAAATCTCTAAGTAAGCAAACTGCTACACCTTTCTCCAAAAGAGCCACTGGTGGTTTCAAACTGCCAGCCTACATGTTAGCAGTTGATTGCTTTAACCACTGCATCACCAGGGATCTTTAATGCTATACCAATTCAAAACCCATTGCTGTGCAGATTCCAACTCATAGCGATCTTATAATAGTCACTTTTTTATTTCTCTTGACCTCAGAGGTAAGGCATTTGGGGGGTTCTAATGCATTTAGCATCAAGGTGGATCCCTTTTGAAATGCATGAAGCTCAGCAGGCTGGAGTTGGAGACTCACTGTTGTGTAGATTGAGCATTCTGTTAGGTGCCACTTCCTGAATGTGTTAGTTTGGTAAACTTTTGCATGTTTTTCCCCATTTATTTCTGTGAGATAAGGCTTGCAAATATAATTATTGCTTTCCTGTGTGATAAGGAGACTTGATGGGTTATTTTGGTTTTCCTGTCATATTTGGAAAGCTTGGTGGCATAGTGGTTAAGAGTTCAGCTGCTAACCAAAAGGTTGGCAGTTTGAATCCAGCAGGCGCTCCTTGGAAACCGTATGGAGCAGTCCTATAGGGTTGCTATGAGTCGGAATCGACTGGATGGCAATGGGTTTGGTTTTTTGGGTTTTGGTGTTGTTATCTGGAAAACCAGAGTATCCTCATGAATGTAACAGAAAGGTGCCTGCAATAAATTATCTAGTTCTCATTGGTATATTGTCATACTACTGATCGGCGGTGCCATGGTGCCACTTGCCTCATTGGTGGCTTGTATTACCAGATCATATTTCTCAAAATCCATATTACCAACCAAAAATTTAAACACACTCAATTAGTAAACATTTATTCAAAAAAAATTTAAGGAGAAAAAATATAGTAACAAAATGGTTATGCGCAATTGATGGTCTGCTCCTCAGTCAGCAACTGGCTTTATCTTGACTGATAATATTGAGCATCTCCATAATCTTAAAGCCTTAGTTTCTACATCTATAATATGGAAGTATTCGAATCTACCTTTCAGTATAACCTTGAGGAGCAAATGGCACGTAGTTGTTAATATTGTCATTGTCATTAACATTCAAAGCAAGTTTACAGTATGCATCCAGATTGATTCATGTTCTATCACCATCAGGTCTTTTCAGCAGACTGTTATAACCATATGTGCTATTGTGTGATTACCATTTCCCTAATTCACTTGCATTTCTTAGTTATTGTTCAAGTCATGTAGGTTCCAATGTCTATGTTATCACAAAGAGCCTTCTCAGATTGGCTTTTAGTAAATTCTTTACTATTTACCTGGACTTATCCTTTTCAATCCTGTTACCCACTTGTTAGGAGGAGCCCTAGTGGCCCAAATGGTTAAGTGCTCATCTGCTAACTAGAAGACTGGCAGTTCGAACCCACCCAGTGGCTCTTCAGGAAAGAGCCTAATGATCTGCTTCCACAAAGATTACAACCAAGAAAACCCTGTGAGACAGTTCTACTCTGTCACATGGTGTCACTATGAGTCAGAATGGACTAGACAGCACCCAACAACAACAACCCACTTTTTACTCTAGGAAACATTGTTGACTTTCTCTTTTTTCTTTACAGTCAGTCAATCTTACAGTTTTTGAGAAAAAATAAGTTTGTTGTAAGTTACCTTAAAGGCTCTCTCCAGACCCCAAGTAGCTACCAGAATACTGGGATGAGAAATCCACACAGTGGTACCAGCCACTCCATGAGTGGTATGGCCATTTATCCTGATCAAGGCGTATGTAGGAGACACGTACATGGTGTTGCCAATAGCGAAAGCCGTTTTAATTACTCACAGACAACAGACAGCATACAACAGAAAAAATCCTATCACGGGCAGTCCTGGACAATAGCTGCCTGGACAAAGTGGAAAACTTCCATGGGTGCCCCCTCTCTTTGCACCTTGGACAAAGGACCCTAAGAATCTTCCCCCGCCTGGCTTTATATTCCAGGGATTGTATATTTTACAGCAGAGAGTGCAATGCAAATTTTCCCACCTGATCACCCAAAGAGGGGCAAGTCAGATATGGGAGTGCCTGCTCAGAATTGTAAACTTGAAATTGAATCTCTTTAGCCCTGCTGTTTATTTAGACAAAGCATTAGACTTCAGAGGGGCAGATGCAATGGTTTGTTCCCATGCCCAAAGACGTTAGTTGGGCAGATGAAAAGGGAAGTAATAATAGACATTTGGGCCATCTGAAGGACTGCCTCCTCAATAAGCCTAATTGTCCTAATTCACTTATATGTAAAAATTGTTGACAAATAGTAAGGAAAAGTTTTTGTGTACTCCTGCCCTATTAAACTAGATGTATTCATGAAAATATCTAAGGTAGCATGATGGTTAGTGTTATGTCAGCTTGGCTAGGCTGGGATTTTCAGTGGTTTGGCAGACCTCAGGTAATCACCTCCCATTTTGTGATTTGACGTCAGCAGCTAATCAGCTGGAAAGGGAGTTTCTTTGGGGGTGTGGCCTGCATCCAGTATATGAACCAATGTTTTGGCATAGCTCTCTCTCTCAACCCTGAGTCTGACCTCCAGTCACTGGGACTTAAGACAGCAAAGGTCGCCAGTCTGTTTCCTCACCAGTAGGTGTTGAGTTCATTAGCCTCTGCAACCAAGTGAGCCAGCCTTCATCCGACCCACTGATTTGAAACTTGCCAGCCCCCAAACTGCTTGAGTCATTTCCTCACAATTATGTGAGCCATTCTTTTGAAGTAAATTTCTCTCTGTATATCTACATAAACGTCAACAATTTTGCTCTTCTGGAGAACCCAGACTAAGACAGGTAGTTATGTAATGCTAGGCTTAGAGGTTCTGTTTACGACTGATTTATTATTAAAAACCAGATATTGTGTACTATGACCTACATATCAAAAAGTACACACATAGGAATAATTCATCTCAAGGAATTATCATAAAATAAATACACCTGTATGGTCACTACCAATGTCAAGAATTAAAATATTGCCTCAAAAGTATTCTTAGTACTTTCTCCAATTAAAGTAATCACCATTAATAAGTGTATAATATGGAAGTCATCAAGGATTTCATTTTACTTGGATCCACAGTCAATACCCATGAAAGCAGGAGTCAAGAAATCAAATGACATATTGCACTGGGCAAATCTGCTGCGAAAGACCTCTTTAAAGTGTTAAAAAGCAAAGATATCACTTTGAGCACTAAGGTACACCTGACCCAAGCCATGGCTTTTTCAGTTTCCTTGTATGCAATATATCAATACACCATAGAATGCCAGAAAAAACGAACAAATCTGTCTTGGAAGAAGTACAGCCAGAATGCTCCTTAGAAGTGAGGATGGTTGAAAGTTCATCTCATGTGCTTTGGACGTGTTATCTGGAGGGACCAGTCCCTGAAGAAGGACATCATGCTTGGTAAAGTAGAGGGCCAGCGAAAAAGAGGAAGACCCTCAACAAGATGGATTGAGACAATGGCTGCAACAATGGACTCAAACATAGCAATGATTGTGAGGATGGTACAGGACCAAGTAGTGTTTTGTTTTGTTGTACATAGGGTCACTATGATAGGAACTGACTTGATGGTACCTAACAACAACAAGTGTATTAATTTGTAAAGTCATAGATTAGTTTTGACTGTTTTTGAACTTAATATACATAGAATCATACACAATACTCTTTTATATGTGGCTTTCTTTAGTCAACATTGTGCTTGTGTAATTTATCTCTGTTTTTGTGGAACTATACTCCATTCCACTTAGTTGGTATATAATAGTCAGTTAAATAAAGCACCACATATATTTATCAATTCTACTGTGGATGGAAATTTAGGGTATTTCTAGTTTGGAGCTTTATAAATAATGCTACTATAAACATTCTTATGATTATCTTTGTGTACTTCTGTGGAATATATAACTAGGGGTGAAATTACTGTGTCATAATTTATTATATATGTTTAATTTTATTCAAAAATGCAAAAGACTTCTCCAAAGTTTTAGTATCAACTTATATTCTCTTAAGTGGTCTATGAGAATACATACTGCTCCATATCATTGACAAAATGTGGATTGCCTGTATCTTTCCCTTTAGGCATTCTGGCTTGTCTATAGTCTCATTTCAATATGATTTTTTTAGAACATTTTGTTTAAAAATTTTCAAGCATTCAGAAAATTTAAAAGAATTTTACTGTGAACACAAATATAATCACCATATAGCTTCTACCATTAATATTTTACAACATTTGCTTCAGAACAAATCTCTCCACCAATAAGTCCCTGTAGCCATCCACCAACCCATCTTAATTTTTATTTTATGAAATTCAAAGCAAGTTATAGATACTAACATACAGACCCTAAACACATTGGCATGCTTATCATAAACTGGAGTTCAATATTTGTTCACATTATATTTGGAGAAAAAATACAAACATATAAGAGCCACAGATCTTAAGTTTTCTAACGGATGAGTTTTGACAAATGCAGGCAACTGTGTAAATGAAAATCCTATAAATATATAGAACATCAATGTCACTCCAGAAAGTTCCCCCATGCCACTTCCCAGGAATTCTTATCCCTATACCTCACAGCTGGATGAACAAACATCACCATGTTACATAAAAAAATTGAAGTTATCAAGGATTTCATTCTACTTTGATCACATTCATCACCCGTGGAAGCTTATTGTTGTTGTTTTTCTGTGCTGTTGAGTTGATTTCGACTCATAGCACCCCTATAAGATGGAATAGAACGTCCCCATAGGTATTTCAAAGCTGTAGCCCTGGTGGTGCAGTGATTAAAGTGCTTGGCTGCTAAAAAAAAGTTCAGTGGTTCAAATCCACTAGCCACTCCACAGGAGAAGAATGTAGCAGTATGCTTTTGTAAAGATTTACAGCCTTGGAAACCCTATGGGGAGTTCTACTCTGTCCTATGGGGTTGCTATGAGTCGAAACCAACTCAATGGTAGTGGATTTGGTTTTGGTTTAATCTTTATGGATTGTTGAGTTCAAACCACCAACCTTTCAGTTAATAGCCGAGCACTTAACCACTGTGCCACCAGGGATCCTTTACTTATGGGAGCAGCTGTAAAGAAATCAGACAATGTATTGCATTGGGCTAGTCTGCAGCAAAAGACCTCTCTAAAGTTCTAAACAGCAAAGATGTCACTTTGATTACTAAGTTATACCTGACTCAAGCCATGGTCTTTTTAACCCCCTCATATGTATGCAAAATGTGGACAATAAAAAAAATAAAAAGAAGATAGAAGAAGAATTGATGCATTCGAATTGCGGTGTTGGTGAAAAATATTAAATATAACCCAGACTGCTAGAAAAACAAACAAACCAATCTTAGAAATAATACAACTGGAATGCTCCTTAGAAGTGAAGATGTGAAGTCTTCATCTTCCTTACTTTGGACATGTCATCAGGAAAGACCAATCTTAGAGACTAAGCATAGAGGACATTATGTTTCCTAAAGTAAAAGGTCAGTGAAAACAAGAAAAACCCTCAATGAGATGGACTGACATAATAGCCTCAACAACGGACTCAAACATATCAAAGATTATGGAGATGTGGCAGGACTGGCCAATGTTTCATTCTCTTATACATAAGGTCCTCTCCCTGCGTCAGAGCAGACTCAGCAGAAACTAACAACAATACCCACCCACAAGAAGCTATTGTTTTGTCTGCTCAAAAACTTCAAATAAATGGAGTTATATTCTTAGTGCTTTTTGTGTAAGCACTAAGGATATAATTTACTCGAAAAGTAGTTGCAACAGTTTTTTGAGGTATAATTGAGATAAAGAAACTACACTTATTAAAACACACAACTTGGTTAAGTTTTGTCATACGTATGCACCCATGAAACCACCACCACTATCAAGATAATTGAACATACCAATCACACCAAAGTTTCTTACTGCTCGATTGCAATCCTTCTCTCCCAAATCCCCATTTCCAGCCACCACATATCTGCTTTTTGTTACTAGAAATCCATTTTACATTTTCTAGAATTTTATGCCCCCACACATCTGCCAGTTTGTTGTATTGTGGGGGCCTGAGTGTTGCTGTGATGCTGGAAGCAATGCCATCAGTATTCAAATAACAGCAGGGTTACCCACGGTAGACAGGTTTCAGCTGAGCTTCTAGACTAAGACAGACTAGGAAGAAAGACCTGGTGGTCTACTTCTGAAAAGAATTAGCCAGTGAAAACCTTATAAATATCAGTGGAACATCATCTGATATAGTGTCAGAAGATGAGACCCCCAGGTTTGAAGGCACTCAAAAGATGACTGGGGAAGAGCTGCCTCCACAAAGTAGAGTCGACCTTAATGCCTTGGATGGGGTCAAGCTTTCAGGACCTTTATTTGCTGATATGGCATGACTTAAAATGAGAAGAAACAGCTACAAACAGCCATTAATAATAGGGAGGTGTAATGTACAAAGTATGAATGTAGGAAAGTTGGAAATCATCAAAAAATGAAATGGAAATCATGAACATCAATATCCTAGGCATTAGTGAGCTGAAATGGACTGGCACTGGCCATTTTGAATCAGAAAAGCATAGGGCCTACTATGCCGATAAAGACAAATTGAAAAGGAAGGGCATTGCATTCATGTAAAAAAGCACATTTTAGGATCTATCCTGAAGTAAAACTTTGTCAGTAATAGGATAATATCCATATGCTTACAAGGAAGACCAGTTAATATGACTATTACTCAAATTTGCGCACCAACCACTATGGCCAAAGATGAAGACACTGAAGATTGTTACCAACTTCTGCAGTCCGAAATCGATCAAACATGCAATCAAGATGCATGGAAAATTACTGGTGATTGGAAAGTCAAAGTTGGAAACAAAGAAGAAGGATTAGTAGTTGGAAAATATGGCCTTGGTGATAGAAACGATGCCAGAGATCTCATGATAGAATTTTGCAAGACCAATGACTTGTTCATTAAAATATCTTTTTCAACAACATAAATGGAGACTGTACATGTGGACCTTACCGGATGGAATACACAGGAATCAAATCGACTACATATGTGGAAAGAGACTATGGAAAAGCTCAATATTACCAGTGAGAACAAGGCCAGGGGCCAACTGCAGAACAGACCATCAATTGCTCAGATGCAAGTTCAAGCTGAAGCAGGAGAAAATTAGAACAAGTCCATGAGAACCAAAGTATGACTTTTAGTATATCCCACCTGAATTTAGAGACATCTCAAGAATAGGTTTGACTCATTGAACACTAATGATTAAAGACCATACAAGTTGTGGAATGACATCAAGGGCATCATATATGAAGAAAGCAAGAGGTCATTAAAAAGACAGGAAAGAAAGAAAAGACCAAAATGGATGTCAAAAGAGACTCTGAAACTTGGGATTGAACGTAAAGTAACTAAAGTGAACGGAAGAAATGATGAAGTAAAAGAGCTGAACAGAAGATTCAAAGGGTGGCTCAGGAAGACAAAATAAATTATTATAATGACATGTGCAAAGACCTGGAGTTAGAAAACCAAAGGGGAAGAACGTGTTCAGCATTTCTCAAATTGAAAGAACTGAAGAAAAAATTCAAGCCTCAAGTGGCAATATTGAAGGATTCTATGGGCAAAATACTGAACAATGCAGGAAGCATCAAAAGAAGATGGAAGGAAAAGACAGAGTTACTGTACAAAAAAAAAAAAAATTGGTTGACATTCAATCATTTCAGGAAGTATCATATGATCAAGAACTGATGGTACTGAACGAAGAAGTCCAAGCTGCACTGAAGACATTGATGAAAAACAAGCCTTCAGGAATTGACTGAATACCAATTGAGATGCTTCAACAAATGGATGCAGCTCTGGAGGTGCTCACTTATGTATGTCAAGAAATTTGGAAGACAGCTACCTGGTCAAATGACTGTCCCAAAGAAAGTGATCCAACAGAATGTGGAAATCATCAAACAATATCATTAATATCATACACAAGTAAAATTTTGCTGAAGGTCATTCAAAAGTGCTTGCAACAGTACATTGGCAGGGAACTGCCAGAAATTCAAGCCAAATTCAGAAGAGGACATGGAATGAGGGATACCATTGCAGACGTCAGATGGATCCTGGCTGAAAACAGAGAATACCAGAAAGATGTTCATCTGTGTTTTTACTGACTATGCAAAAGCATTCAACTGTGCAGATCATAACAAATTATGGATAACATTGTGAAGAATAGGAATTCCGGAACACTTAATTGTGCTCTTGAGGAAACTGTACATAGATAAAGAGGGAGTCATTTGGACAGAATAAGGGGATACTGTGTGGTTTAAAGTTAGGAAAGGTGTGTGTGAGGGCTGTATCCTTTGACCATACTTATTCAATCTGTATGCTGAGCAAATAATCCTAGAAAATGGACAGCATGAAGAAGAACGGGGCATCAGGATTGGAGGAAGACTCATTAGCAACCTGCATTATGCAGATGACACACCCTTGCTTGCTGAAAGGGAAGAAGACTTGAAGCACTTACTGATGAAGATTAGGGACTGCAGCCTTCAGTATGTATTACACTTCAACATAAAGAAAACAAAAATCCTCACATCTGGACCAATAAGCAACATCATGATAAACGGAGACAAGATTGAAGTTGTGAAGGATTTCGTTTTTCTTGGATGCACAGTCAACGCCCATGGATGCAGCAGTCAGGAAATCAAAGGAAGTATTGCACTGGGAAAATCTGCTGCAAAAGACCTCTTTAAAGTGTTAAAAGCAAAGAGGTCACCTTGAAGACTAAGGTGCACCTGACCCAAGCCATGGTGTTTTCAATCACCTCATATGCATGGGAAAGCTGAGCAATGAATAAGGAAGACGGAAGAAGAATTGACGCCTTTGAATGATGCTGTTGGTGAAGAATATTGAATATATCATGGAAGAACAAACAAATCTGTCTTGGAAGAAGTACAGCCATAATGCTCCTTAGAGGCAAGGACGGTGAGACTATGTCTCACGCACTTTGGACGTGTTATCAGGAGGGACTAGTCCCTGGAGAAGGACATCATGTTGGTAAAGTAAAGTGTAAGCAAAACAGGGGAAGACCCTCAATGGATGGATTGACACAGTGGCTGCAACAATTGGCTCAAGCCTAACAATGATTATGAGGATGTTGCAGGACCAGGCACAGTTTCATTCTGGTATAAGTAGGGTCACTGTGAGTTGTCACCAGCTCTGTAGCACCTAAAAACAGCAACAACAAAGTTTTATGAAAATAGGATCACACAGCACATATTTTTCTTGTCTAGTTTCTTTCACTCTTCAAAATTATTTTGAGATTCATTCTTTTTTTGTGCTAATATTTCATTGATTTTTATTGCTGACAAGTATTCTATTGTACAGATATGCCACAATATATGTATTCATTCCCCTGTTGATGGACATTTGAGTTGCATTCAGTTTTTTTATTTTTTTTATTGTACTTTAGATAAAGATTTAAAGAACAAACTAGCTTCTTATTAAACAATTAGTGCACATATTGTTTTGCAACATTGGTTACCAACCCCATGACATGTCAACACTCTCCTCTTCTCGACCTTGGGTTCCCTATTACTAGCTTTCCTGTTCCCTCCTGCCTTCTCATCCCTGCCCCTGGGCTGGTGTGCCCTTTGAGTCTCGTTTTGTTTTATGGGCCTGTCTAATCTTTGGCTGAAGGGTGAATCTCAGGTGTGACTTCATTACTAAGCTAAAAGAGTATCCAGGGGCCATATTCCCGGGGTTTCTCCAGACTCAGCCAGACCAATAAGTCTGCTTTTTTTTTTTTCTGTGAGTTAGAATTTTGTTCTACATTTTTCTCCAGCTCTGTCTGGGACCCTATATTGTGATCCCTGTCAGAGCAGTCTGTGGTGGTAGCGGATACCATCTAGTTGTGCTGGACTGTCTGGTGGAGGGTGTGGTAATTGTAGTCCATTAGTCCTTCGAACTAATCTATCCCTTGAGTCTTTGCTTTTCTTCATTCTCCTTTGCTCCAGATGGGGTGAGACCAGTGGAGTATCTTAGATGGCTGCTCACAAGCTTTTAAGGCCCCAGACGCTACTCCCCAAAGTAGGATGTAGAACACTTTCTTTATAATCTATGTTATGCCAACTGAACTAGATGTTCCCTGAGCCCATGCATCCAGTTTTTGTGTATTGCAAATAAAGCTGCTGTCACCATTTGTGTACAAATTATTGTACAGACATATACTTTCATTTATTTTGGGTAAATATCCAGGTGTGGAATGGCTGTGTAACATGGTAGATGTAGGTTTAAATAAATAAATGCCAAATTGTTTTCCAGACAGGTTTCAGTGTTTCGTATGCTCATGGGCAGTGTGTGAGAGTCCAATTGCTCCACAACCTCACCAGTACTTTACACGGTCACTCTTCTTAATTTTAGTCATTTTAACAGATATGTAGTAATAACTAAATATGATTTTAGTTTACATTTTTCTAATGACTGATGTTGAGAATATTTTCATGTGGTTATTTGCAAAGTATCTAGCTTCTTTAAGGAAGTGTCTGTCCAAATCTTTTGTCCATTTTTTGGAGGTTTTCTGCTTTCTTGTTATGAAGCTCTTAGCATTATTTTTTATTACATTTTGAAATATTCTTTATATAATAAATTTCTAAAAAGATTGGAGGCACGGTAGTGAGGAAATAACTTTGAACTCAAAATACCGTGAGATTTTGGTTCCAGTCCCCATCTGTAAATGTCTCTCTGTGTGGATTTGAGAAACGTCACTTAAATTTGCTGCATCTCCATCTTCTCATTAAATGAAAGGCCTCAGCTAAATAATACGGTCACTTAAAAATCTAAATCATTCTGATTTGATGTTCTACATTTCTGCATGACTGTTTTTCCATATCTGGTTTTTACAGCTCCAAAATGAATTTTATTATGCCCCATACTAAAAAAAAATAAGAACAACAAAACATCATTTATGTCCATACGAAATTTTTAAGCACAAAATTAATATCCAATTAATTTCTAAAACAAACCTATCACCTTACCATCTGACTAAAATCTTGTTGTCAATGTCTTTGTAATTTGTATTATCATAGTCACAATTTCCATCATATAAAACCTAAGCTGTCATCTCAAATTTACTTCTCATTTTTGAGTTACAAAGACCTGCCAATTATTTACCCTAATGTTTCTCATATTATCCTTTCCATGCCAGATCTTTGTGTCAACAACCATATCAACAGTATTATAACTTCAGTATTATGTTGTATGAATCCAGTCTCTATCCATCTTCCAATCCACTCTGTAAAAGCTGCCCAACTAAATACCACTTTTGTAATTTTACTTCTTTTCATAAAATTCATAAGCTGACATTTTCATTGTCCTTTCTCAGCTTTCCTTCTTTAGATAGATGATAATTTTGTGTAAAACAATGTAAAAGAGATTTTTTTTTAAGTTCAAATACATATTAAGGAATATAGATGTGTATGACAGTAAATGTAGTAAATAAACAAATGCACAATATTTTAGTTTAGTCTATGATGCTGGTTGTATCAAATATTTATTAATGTGTCATCCTTGGAAATTATCCTGATTATTTTCAGAGTGATCAACTCAACAGCTTTTTAATAATCTAAAAATTTATAGACTACACTTTTTACATAAAATTTATTGCTTTTAGAATTAAAGGACAACTAATATAAATAATTCTATTTTTTTGTCCCAAGGAAACTGAGGTGCTCTTTTTTTTTTTCTAACTTTAAAACTCATACTAATAATGCATGCTGAATGAAAACTATGTTTTAAACATAAGTGGAAAAATTTGATCTTAAAGTTATGTCAAAAACACTAAAGAAATACCAAAGAGTGTTTATAGGTATGAATAATTTTAAATGCTGCATTTGCAGGTAGTGGGAGTTTTAGAGATAAAAATATGTACCCAAATCATACCAATTGCAAAGAGTTCCATGTTTTTTTAAAGTGGGTACTAGTCTATATTTTTTTGTTAATGATAAGAACAGATCATCACAACTTCTTGCTTCGTCGCCCCAGTAATGATATAGAAAACTGTAATACTCTATATCTGTTTGCAAATTTTAAATCCATAGCTTTGTATTTTAAAATTATATGCAAACAAATATTTATTGAGAACTTATTACATGCAAGACTCTGTGCTAGAAGAAAATGGAAGTTGACAATATGTTATGAAGATCTGATGCAGAAATAAAATACTTTTAAAAATATTACTTAAAATTGGAATCCTTACACATCTCAGGACATCTAAATTTTTCTGTGCATTAAAAAAAGATGAATTATTCCTACCAATTTTTACAAAGACATTTATTTTCCAAAATATTTCATTCAACTAGGTAATATTTTGTGTGTGTATAATTTCATAGAGGCATTGTGTACTGCATGTTTATATTTTACATAGTCTGGATGTTTTCAATATGATTAAATTATTATTTTAGGATTTAGGTTATGTTTACTTACATATATTTGAAACCAAAAAGAAACAACTGTTAGGTACTTGCTTAATGAAACACTAAATTTCCAAAACTTATAGCAGTATTCACAAAAAATTCCCCCCAAAATGCTAGCTCCTTCCTTGATCACCTCTGAAACAAAACATTATCTATGATCATAGTTCGTGTTTTGAACTTCATTGCTAGATAGTTGTAATTACTGCATCCGTTTATTTTAAAAGAAACTTATTTAATTCCTTTGTTTTCTTAATATGGTAATGGAGGTAGAAATTGCAGAGGGATGTATATTGGGAAGTAAACACAATTGTATCACATGCAGAATCTTTTATACAGCAAATCTCTCTAATAGGCCTTGGATTTACAGAGTAACAACATATAGAAGGTCAAATGGGCCAAAATAAAATTATGGCTCCTTATTTTCCTTGGAATGCGTGCAATAGATTTTAGTTAGCCGGGATATGATTTATCCCTAGTCCTAGTTAATTTAGAAGACACTTCTTTCCTTTAATTTTCCAGATGTAAGTTGCACAGTTCCAAAAGTATTATTAAGTGGAATATACTTTGGTAAACACTAATGTGTTTTCAAAAAATATAAGCATTACAAAACCCAAACAGCTGGAATTTATGAGTCTAAGGATTATATTTTTGAGGGACAGAATCAACTATGGTCTCTAGTGCTTTGGTTTTTGTTGCTTATTCATTGCTCAGCATTTAGTAGGTCCAAGAGGTTGATTTAATTTGTATTTCTCAGTCATTTTGGTATTACATTGATACGGAGTTTCTTGTATTCAGTTTTTTGTTTTGTTTTTGATATATGGTTTAGGTGCACAGTTAAATTAACAACATTTATTTAGAACCAAAACCAATTCTATTCATTTAAGTGTTTCAATGAGTAAATACATTTATCCTTTTGAGAAAATATTACAGGTGACATTTTATGAAAATTTTGCCTGTTGAAAATTCTTTTTTCTTCTCAAAAAAATAGATACAAAACTCTAGGGTCACAGTCTGTTTTCACAAAGCTTTCATAAGTATTTGTATATCTTGCCTATCTCTCATTCTTGCAGATAAGAAGTCTACTAACATCTACTCTTCCGTCTTTGGTAGGTAAAGACAAATTCTCTTCCTTTGAAAGATTTTCCTGATACATTTTAAATTTTACAAATATACAAAATGCTTTAAATTGCACCAATCTGATGTTTAACTCAATAATTTTTTTATTGTACTTTAGATGAAGGTTTACACAACAAACTAGCTTCTCATTAAACAGTACACATATTGTTTTGTGACATTGGTTACCAACCCAAGGACACATCAACGCTCTCCCTTCTCAACTTTGGGCTCCCTATTACCAGTTTTCCTGTCCCCTCCTGCCTTCTAGTCCTTGCCCCTGGGCTGGTGTGCCCACTTAGTCTCATTTTGTTTTATGGGGCTGTCTAAACTTTGAAGTGTGAACCTCAAAAGTGAGTTCATTACTGAGCTAAAAGGGTGTCCAGGGGCCATAGTCTCAGGATTTCTCCAGTCTCTGGCAGGCCAGTAAGTCTGGTCATATTTTTGTTAGAAGTTTGTTCTACATTTTTCTCCCGCTCTGTCCAGGACCCTCTATTGTGATCCCTGCAGAGCAGTCGGTGGTGGTAGCCAGACACCATCAAGTTACACTGGACTTGGTTTGGTGTGCGCTGTAATAGTTATGGTCAATTAATCCTTTGGACTAATCTTTCCCTTGTGTCTTTAGTTTTCTTCATTCTCCCTTGCTTCCGATGGGGTGAGACCAGTGGAGTATCTTAGATGGCCGCTCACAAGGTTTTAAGACTCCAGACGCTATTCACCAAAGTAGAATGTGGAACATTTTCTTTATAAACTATGTTATACCACTTGAACTAGACGTTCCCTGAGACCATGGTCCCCACAGCCCTCAGCCCAGTAATTTGGTCCCTCAGGGTAACTCACAATAATTCTTAGTTCCAAATATATAATTTTAAAATTTAATTCGCTATCAAAAAAATTAAGAACTTTACAATAATTCTGTGAAAGCTACCTTTGAATTTGTTTATTCCAAGTTTCAATATTTGATTAATATTGTGTTATTTCTCTTAGCAATCTTTTTACAAAAAATAACTAACAGTATAATTGTACCCATTAATATGTTACAAAATTATGATTTTGGAAATCCTAATGACATCAATATGTTCAAGTGAAATAATGAAGCGACAATGTAATTAGGAAATAAAAGATGATCACTTAATCTTTAACAAGGTAGAAAATAATTTTGAATGATAGCAGCAGCACTCTTGCACACTGAATAGAAATTCAATGTCAAAAATACCACTGAATATTTTAAAACACTGCACAACCTCATTATATATTCATTCATTTTTTTCTTTAATTAGTATTATTAAATGTCAGGTATTACATCCCAGGCACTGTTAAGGCACTGGGTCAATATAAACCAAAAAACCAAACCCGTTGCCATGGAGTCAATTCCGACCCTATAGGACAGAGTAGAACCACGCCGTAGGGTGTCCAAGGAGCAGCTAGTGGATTGGAACTGTTGACCTTTTGTTTAGCAGCTGTAGCTGTATACCACTATGCCACCAAGGCTCTAAGTCAGTATAGCAGTGCACAAAATAAAGTCTCTAATCTCAGCATTTTACATCTAATTGAGAGGAGACACACAATAAACACATTAGCAACGAGGACAACAAGGATAGTTTCAAATAACAATAAGTGATTAGGAGCAAGTTAATGTGTTCCCTGAAGGCAAGGTTTATCGTCTACAGGCATAGATGATATTGTGGGGGCTGTATAATTTCTGGCACAATTGAAGTATAATGGAGTTTTATGGATGGACAATAAATAAAAAATACTTTATAGTGAAAAAAGTGTATTTGTGGGTGAAATAACATATTTGGGGTTTTGTGTGTGTGTGTGTTTTTCTTTTCTTTTCCATATGGGTATTCGTATATTTTTAGCAATAACAATCCTATTAATTATTTTAGTTAAGGAAAGAAGAAGCAGAACTACTAAAATTCCTTCTATTAAGCTCTCACAGCCTTTTGTTCAGTTTGTCTGGGAAGAAACAACCTCCGCAAGAATATTTGTTGTTGTTACTTGCCATGGAGTCAATTCTGACTCATGACGACTCCATGTGTTACAGAGCAGAATTGTTGCATAGGGTTTTCTTGGCTATAATTTTAAGGAAAGCAGATTGCCAGGTCTTTTCTTCTGTAGCATCACTGAATTGATTTGAACTGCAAATCTATAGGTAAGCAGGCAAGCGCAAACCATTTGCACCACCTAGAGACTCTCATAGGAATATACCCTGGTCGAATGTGTTAATATGGCTGCAGTGTGAAACGGAAATTACGGAAAATTGCTCAAAATTCAGGCACTATCAATTTACCTAAACTCTGGCTTTGTTACATGTTTCTAATAATATTGTGGAGAGAGGATGATGGAGGTGAACTAAATACCTCTGCCTATAATGATTCATGACCTACTTTTTAAACACTTTACCTAAAGGGTAAAGACTTAAGTGAAACTATCCTCAGTGAAAACCTATAAATATAGTAAAAAATTTTGAGTCCAATTCTTGTAATACGGCAAATTTATAAACAGAAGCATTTTTTGAGTTTTATTTTTAAAAATTAGATGTAAAGGCCATAATTCAAATATAATAATTTTACAATTGTTAATCTGAAGTATAATTAGACAATAAATGTTCATGTTGCTAAATCTTAGTCAGAATTATAAGGGAAAGAATTTAATATCATGTCTTTCACTGTCTAACTAGATCCTGCATGCCACTTGCTTTGCTCCTACTGGAGATTCGCTGACTGAAAAGTTTGGACCAGGGATTGATTTGAAAGGACAATTCGACTTTCCACTACAACACTGTTATCATCCACAGAGGAGCAACGTAAGTATGGCATCAACCACCTGCCTGAAGACAAAATGAGGCCAGTTGGCACATGTACAATATAGGCATTCTAAAGCTCATTAGGAAAGAATTGGCAAGCAGCAGCAACTTTCTCTGATAAAAATCCCTTGATCTTTTCAGAGGAAATGTCTGTTAATTGTACATAGGAGTTCAAATGGACTAGAAACCACTATAGCATATCAAGTCCCTATACAGTCTTACTACTGTTAAAGTGTAGCATTTTCATTACTTCTAATTTAGTTAATTACACTTTACCTACCTAAATTCCCATGGCCGTTTTCATCGGATGCAGTGGTTAATTGCTTTGTTCCAAAGAGGCATTATTGCGAGCTGTTAAGCCACTACTGTTCTTAATTTCAGAATAGAGGCTTTCAGCGGTGCTTGGGATGGGTTCCTGGGTCAGTGTCTTGGAAAGCATTTAAGAGACTAGAATATGTATGTTTTAATCTAGGTCTTAGATTTTTATTACATCAGTTATGACGCTTACTGGTTCCTGAAATGTTTTATCCATTATTACATTTTTTTTTAATTAGGGTAATTTAAGTTCCTGTATTTTAATTTGGAAATAAAGTGCACTGTGTGTATGTGTATGGGCAAACAGCTGTATTATATAACCATGAAATTAAAAGTTGAATTTGTACATTAATAGATTATAGTATTAAAATATTACCGTTAAATGTGTAGTCGTGATAATATAACACAGATTATGTTTATTGAAAGGCAATTAAGTACAAATGGGACACATTTCATGTAAATGAACATAATTTTACTTTTACATAAAGATAAGAAACAAAGTATTTGGAGAGTCGGGAATAGGGGAGAAAAACTGAATTATGAAAAAAAAAAAAATCTCTGTAAGACCATTCTTAAGATCCCTTAACACATGTATATTCAGACAAATTTTCTCCACCTCTTTTTAAGGTAGTCTGTAGGAATATAGGAACTGGGAATGGTTAAGTATTGCAAGTCTTGATCACAAACTGAAGCTCTGTCTTTTTTTCCTGCTCTCCCAGTCCCACCAGAGAGTACAATCAGCAATTATTTCCCATACTACTGCTAACTAGGTACTATTCATTCATGCCTGAGACACAGGCTTCTATGCTGTTGTGGTTGTTGTTGTTAGGTGCCCTCAGGTTGGTTTGGACTTACAGCGACTACATGTACATTAGAATGAAATGCTGCCTGATCCTGCACCAGCTTCACATTGCTGCTCTATTTGAGCCCATTGTTGCAGATACTGTGTCAATCTGTCTCATAGAGAGTCGTGTTTTTTTTTCACTGACCCTGTACTCTACCAAGCATGGTGTCCTTCTCCAGGGACTGGTGCCTCCCAATAACATGTCCAAAGTATGTAAGACTAAGTCTCATCATCCTCACTTTTAAGGAGCATTCTGGCTGTACTTCTTCCACGACAGATTCGTTCACTCTTTTGGAAGTCCATGGCATATCCAGTATTCTTCACCAACACTATAATTCAAATGTGTCAATTCTTCTTTGATCTTCCTTACTCATTGTTCAGCTTTCGCATGAATATGAGATGACTGAAAATACCATGGCTTGGATCAGGGGCACTTTAGTCCTCAAAGTGACATCTTTGTTTTCTAACACTTTCAAGAGGTCCTTTGCAGCAAATTTGCCCAGTGCAATACGTTGTTTTATTTTTTGGCTGCTCTTTCATGGGTGTTGATTGTGGATCCAAGTAAAATGAAATCCTTGAAAACTTCAATATTTTCTCCTTTTATTATCATGTTGCTTATTGTTCCAGTTGTGAAGATTTTTGTTTTCTTTATGTTGAGGTGTAATCCATACTGAAGGCTGTAGTCTTTGATATTCATCAGTAAAGGCTTCTAGTCCTCTTCGTTTTTAGCAAGCAAAGTTGCATCATCTGAATATGACAGGTTATTAATTAGCCTTCCTCCAATCCTGACGCAGTGTCCTTCTTCATATAGGCCATCTTCTTGGATTATTTGCTTAGCATACAGATTGAATAAGTATGGGGAAAAAATACAACCCTGATGCACACCTTTTCTGATTTTAAATCACGCAGTAGCCCCTTGTTCTGTTCGAACTATTGCCTCTTGGTCTATACACAGGTTCCACATGAGCACAATTAACTATTCTGGAATTTCTATTCTTTGAAATATTACCCATAATTTGTTGTGGTCCAAACAATGGTTTTGCATAGTAAATGAAGCACAGGTAAACATCCTTCTGGTATTCTCTGCTTTCAATCAAGATTAATCTCACATCAGCAATGATATCCCTCATTCCACATACTCTTCTGAATCCAGATTGAATTTCTGGCAATTTCCTGTAGATGTATGGCTGTAGCTGTTTTTGAATTATCTTCTGCAAAATTTTGCTTGCATGTGATATTAATGATTTTTTTTATAGTTTCCGCATTCTGTTGTATCATCTTTCTTTGGAATGGGCACAGATCTCTTCCAGATAGTTGGCCAAGTAGCTGTCTTCCAAATTTCTTAGCATAGAAGAGTGAATGCTTCCAGCATTGCATTCGTTTGTTGAAACATCTCAATTGGTATTCCTACAATTCCTGATGCCTGGTTTTACATCAATGCCTTCAGTGCAGCTTGAACTTTTTTCTTCAATACCATCAGTTCTTGGTCATATGCTATTCCTGAAAATGACGGAATACCGACCAATTCTTTTTGGTACAGCAACTCTGTTCCTTCCATCTTCTTTTGATGCTTTCTGCATCTTTCAATATTTTGCTCATAGAATCCATCATTATTGTAACTTGAGGCTAATTTTTTTTCTTCCGTTCTTTCCACTTGAGAAATGTCAAGCGTATTGTTCTCTTTCGGTTTTTAACTCCAGGTTTTTACACATTTCAGTATGATCTTCTACTTTGTCTTCTTGAGCTGCCCTTTGAAATCTTCTGTTCAGCTCTTATACATGATCATTTCTTCCATTTGCTTTAGCTACTCTGCATTCAAGACCATGTTTCAGAGTCTCTTCTGACATCTGTTTTGGTCTTTTCTTTCTTTACTATCTTTTTAATGAACTTTTGTTTTCTTCATGTATGATTCCTTGATGTCATTCCACAACCTGCTTGGTGTTTGGTAATTAGTGTTCAGTGCATCAAATCTATTCTTGAAATGATCTCTAAATTCAGGTAGGATATACTCAAAGTTGTACTTTGGCTCTTACGGACTTGCTTTATTTATTTTTTTTTTTTTCCCATTTCAACTTGAACTTGCATATGAGCAATTGACGGTTTGTTTCACAGCAGGCCTGTGGCCTTGTTCTGACTGATAATATTGAGCTTCTCCATCTTCTCTTTCCACAGATGTATTCAATTTGATTCCTGTGTATTCCACCTAGTGAGGACCATGTGTATAGTTGCCACTTATGTTGTTGAGAAAAGGTATTTGCAATGAAGAAGTAATCTGTCTTGCAAAAATTCTATCATGTGATCTCTTAAGTCGTTTCTATCTCTAAGGCCATATTTTTCAACTACTGCTACCTTTTTGTTTCCAACTTTTGAATTCCTATCAACAATAACTATCAATGCTTCTTCATTGCATGTTTGATTAATTTCAGACTGTAGAAATTGGTAAAAATTTTCAATTTCTTCATCTTTGGCATTTGTGGTCCGTGTGTAAATTTGAATAATAATCATATTAACTGGTCTTCCTTTAAGACATATGGATATTATCCTATCATTGACAGTGTTGTACTTCATAATAGCTTTTGAAATGTTCTTTTTGACAATGAATGTGATGCTGTTCCTCTTCAATTTATCATTTCTGGCATACTAAACTATGTGTTTGTCTGATTCAAAACGGCCTATACCAGTCCATTTCAGCTCACTAATGCCTAGAATATCAATTTTCAAGTGTTTCATTTCACTTTTAACAACTTCCAATTTTCCTTGATTCATATTTCATAAGTCTACATTCTGATTACTAATGGATATTTGTAGCTGTTTCTTTTCATTTTTTTTTTCAGTTTTTGTTTGTTTTTTCTTGTATTTAGATTAGGGTTTACAGAACAAGTTAGTTTCTCATTAAATAATATCCATATTGTTTTGTGATGTTGGTTGCCATCCCCAGCACAGGTCAACACTCTCTCCTTCTCGACCTTGGGTTCCCTATTACCAGCTTTTCTGTTCCCTCCTGCCTTCTCGTCCTTGCCCCTGGGCTGGTGTGCCATTTAGTCTTGTTTTGTTTTGTGGGTCTGTCTAATCTTTGGCTGAAGGGTGAACCTCAGGAGTGACTTCAGGACTGAGTTAAAAGGGAGCCCTAAGTCTGTTTTTTTTTCTGGGGGGGGGGGAGGAGTTAGCATTTTGTTCTACATTTTTCTCCAGCTCTGTCTAGGACCCTCTATTGTGATCCCTGTCAGAGCAGTTGGTGTTAGCGGGGCACCATCTAGTTGTGCTGGACTCACTCTGGTGGAGGCTGTGGTACTTGCGGTCCATTAGTCCTTTGGACTAATCTTTCCCTTGTGTCTTTGGTTTTCTTCATTCTTTCTTTCTCCAGACTGGGTGAGAACAGTGGAGAATCTTAGAGGGCTGCTCGCAAGCTTTTACGATCCTAGACGCTACTCATCAAAGCTGAATGTAGAACATTTTCTTTATAGACTATGGTATGCCAATTGAGCTAGATGTTCCCTGAGACCATGGTCCCCAGCCCTCAGCCCAGTAAGTTTCTTCTCATTTGAGTGGTGCCACATCAGCAAATGAAGATCCTGAAAGCTTGACTCCATTCACATCATTAAGGTCAACTCTACTTTGTGGAGGCAGCTCTTCCTCAGTCATATTTTGAGTGCCTTTGAACCTGAGGGGCTCATCTTCCAGCACTGATACACAGTGACCTTATAGATAGCAGCAAAAGAGTCTTCTATAAACATAATGAAAAGAAGGACAAGATATCTTCAGAAATTAAGAAGAAGGTGTTATTTCGTTTGGGTTTCTAGCAGCTATCCTCTCATGTCTTCCACGGGCAGCATGCGAAGTACATTTTCTGCTGTCACACCTCCCAGTGTCTTTGAATACTTACCATTGAATCAGCTCCTATGACCAACTTAACAACCAATCGTTTTTCCTTCTGTAGCATCTTCTACTGCTTACTCTCATATTCTCGTTAAAAAAAAAAAAATCAAACCCATTGCTGTGGAGTGCATTCCAACTCCTAGTGGTGCAGTGGTTAAGAGCTTGGCTGCTAACCAAAAAGGTCAGCAGCTGGAATCCACCAAGCACTCCTTGGAAAGCCTGTGGGGCAGTTCTACTCTGTCCTATAGGGTTGCTATGAGTTGGAATATTCTTGCTAGTTAGGTTTAAATTAAAATTGAACGTTTTAGCCTGACACTCAGACATTCAGAAATCCTTCTCTCCAACCTAATTTACTACCACTTTCATATATTAACCCTTAAAACCGTGAATCCTCTGATCTTCCAAGCAAGAAGTAATCATGCTTTTCTTTGACACTTATTGTTGTTTATTTGTGTTCTTTATAATATTTTTGCCAGTTTTCTGCCTTGCATTGTTTGGGCATACAATTTATCTCCCTCTTAGATTATAATCTCTCACAAAACATGTATTTCTCACTTTCTTTCTCCTAATAGTCACTGAATTAGTGAATGCATTATTGAATATATTTTTCAAACATATTTAAGGGATTATTTAACGTCATGTTCCATCAGAACCATGGGCTAAGGTTTGATAATGGATTCTGTAAATATAGTAGTTTGTGAAATGTATTTAACTTGCATATGACCGTCATTTGTTTTGGAAACAAGTTTCTCTTTCCAGATGATAACGGAATCAGCAATTCTCAGCATTTTACTAAGTAAAGAATTTCACTCAAAAGTCATTATTTTATTAATGATTTTGTTGGGGAAGTAGGGATGAATTAATAGCTAAAAGCAAATGATTTCAAGCAAAAGCCAAACTGAGAAGTCTTTTTAAGCCTGACCTTCTTCTTTGGACACTCTGTTGTGGGTTGTTCTCTCTCTTTTCTCCCTGGGCTCACTTAGGTTGGATTTTCTGGGAAACAGACTTTATGATGGAGACTAGCATTCAGTATGTGTACTGTGAAGAAGAGGAGAGACTGAGCAAAGAGAGGAATTGAACTACACCCGAGTAACAATAATTAACTCAGCTGATTTAAAATCCCAGGGGAGCTCTGGAGTTGAGATGGCCCCTTGACTTTATCCTGAATTGAAGCAAGGAGGAAGATATTGGGTACTCCCAGTTCAGTCAGTCATTTAATGTGGTTACACCCAGAGAGGTGTAGCCTTAAGTAAGCATGGGAATAGTAACCCAGGAAGAACTCAGCAGCCAGAACTCCTGGCAGCTGAAGAAATAAGTGCCTAAGTTCTAAAGCAGTGATACAGTAGCACACCACAGCATTCACCGTATAGGCTCCTCGCCCTGCACAAAAATCTACCTCCTATCCCCAGTCTTCACCCCTGCCAGATTTGAGACCTGAGTTTACATGCATCTCTGCCAATTTGACAAGAAAAACACAAACATACCAAACTTCTCCTTGTGTTTTACCACATAAGGTCTCACTACTGCCTTCAAATTGGGAAACGCCTTTATGAAGATGATGAAACTTAATAAAAAATCCTTCATCTAACAATGCCCTTCGTGGTTGGTGTATATTATAACTAATACATTACATTTCCTCTTTTACATAGAGAAAATTCTTCCTAAATGAAATGTCATTTACTTAAAAAGCTCTAATAAATATAATTTACTTTATATCTCTTTTGATATAAACATCCGACTAACTTGGAAATATAAAATAAGAATAGGTATTAAATCTATACCCTTCCGATGCATTTCATTGTGGGAAATGGTCCTGGATATTCCAAAGAGGGCTTCTGTGATAGCAATGGAACTCAGAGAAGAAGGAGTCAATTATTCTTGGTGTTTTGATGAGTGACAAAGCCAAAACAATGAAATAATGTAAGCCTGTTTATATGGAAATAATTTTCCTGAAAACCTAAACATTTACATCATTAAAAATACAGGAAGAGAAATCCTAAATATATATATTTTTTTAACCAAAAGGAAAGCAATAGAGAAAAATCATTTATTGAACTAACATGGAGCTAAGGAGCCCTGGTGGTACAGTGGCTCGGCAGTTCAAACCCACCAGCCATTACACAGGAGAAAGATGTGGCAGTCTGCTTCTGTAAAGATTTACAGCCTTGGAAACCCTATGGGGCAGTTCTACTCTGTCCTATAGGGTCACTGTGAGTCGAAATCGAATCGATGGAAGTGGAACTGTGTTTTGGGTTTAACATGGAGCTATTTCAGACAATATGCTTATTGGACATTTCCATATGAAAGCAAATAAACTAGAATGCCATGGATGATTGTCTATCCAGCAATACCAAGGCATAAATTTAGGCAATGGCTTTCACTCATAAGGTTTCTACTACTATCATTAAAAGAAAAAAAAAAAAGTCACCCTCAAGTTGATTCAGACTCATGGTGATACCATTTGTGTCAGAGTAGAACTGTCCTCCATAGGGTTTTCGATGGCTGAATTTTTCTTTCTTTTTTTCTTTTGAAGTTTATTGCCAGGTCTATCTTCCAAAGCACCACTGGGTGGACTCGAACTGTCAACCTTTACATTAGTTGGCATTTGTGCCACTCAGGGACCCCGCTAGCATCATAACTTGGACTTAATACCATCTTTAGTGGTGTCTACAGCTGATCCCAATTTGTCTCCTCAAAGAAGTAAGCTATACCATTTATTGAAATAAATTTGTTCTGGTTTCTGTTTTCAAGTTTGTCATGTTCTTTTTTTTTCTTTTTTTTCAACTAAGGGATTAATTTAACCCTGAGTTTTTAATGCAGCACTCAGCGCAAATGTATAATAAGAGCTCCCTTTAGTAGACTGCTCCTACTCTTCTCTGGATGTATTCAGCTTTCTTTATCTGTGAGAGACATGGCTCCTTGCTTTCCTATTCCTTAATATAACATTGAACACTCAAGGGCAAATGTTTAGTCCTAGCCATCTGGTTCTTATTGCCCTAACAAATAAATAACACTCTCTCTTTAATTTTCTTTTAAAGTTAGAACTATTTTTAAATTTTAGAATACATAGGAATTAATATATCATATTTTAACCCTTATCACAATAATATAAATTGCAGTTATACGATGTACTCTCAGAGTTCATGTAGAATTACTACTTAAACTTACAGCTTATATTATATTAAGGCCAAACCCATTGCCATCGAGTCAATTCCGACACATAGTAAACCTACAGGATAGAGAAGAACTGTCCCATAGGGTTTCTAAGGCTGTAAATCTTTATGGAAGCAGATTGCCACATTTTTCTCCTGCAGAGCATCTGGTGGGTTTGAACCGCCAACCTTTCAGTTAGCAGCTGAGTGCTTTAACTACTGTGCCACCAGGGCTCCTCATTTATATTAGCTCATCTTATAAAAAATATTTAACAAATGCATAGACATAACTTCCTTGCAGTGCTAAATTTCAAATCTATTATAAAGTTATGATTGCCAGGACTATGAAATTTCAAAATCTAAATAGTGTCAAAATTTCTATTATTTAAGAAAAAAATCATTATTATATTCATATTATCTCAACTCAGTTTCTGAACCTCCCAGTGTAAACTGGGTCTGTAAAGACCTTATCAGTCTTTGGGACAAACAAGTTTGATTAATATTAATCCCCTAATTTGTGTCTCTATCTTTTCATACTGACCAAATAATGTGCTCCAAAAATGTGTATCCATGTAACCATTCTCCACAATTAAAAAAAAAAAAGTATCTTACTTCTCTTAAATTCATCTGCTCTCCCACTCATTGTTTACTTTTAAATTACTCCAGCACTGCTGGACTTTATAACTCTGGGTGAGACTCTGTTATTTCTCACTCTGCTCTTAGCCTTCTCTGTATTGGGGCAGAGGGAAGGGGACTCTGACACCTGCAAGACTGGGTTCATAGATACATAAAAGCTTAAAGTTGGATTAAGCCAAATGAAAGTATTTGCTTGCAAATGTAAGGCAGAAGAAAGAGAGGTCAGGTATTTTTTCTTTCTCTGCCTTAGGTAGCATCACACAAAACAGTGACTGTGTCTCTTAATGTATTTTCAACACCTGATGAAAAGCTCCTCCTTTAGTGGTTCCAGCTTCTTCCAATAATCCCCTTTTGACACTTTATCCCCACCAAGTTATCCTGTGTTGGGGTACAGGTAATACCTCCTCTTCCCTGAGCCCCTTTACCCCTAATGGTGACAAGAACTTCCTGCTGTTATTAATCTCTTGTCTGCCCCACCATCCTCAATTCTAATTTTCAGCTTGTTCTTCACCTATGTATCCAATCCCTGTATTTAATTCTCTCTGTTTCAAATATTTAGGATGCTCCACATTTCCAAACTGGATCAAAATTGAAATATATTCAATATTGTGTTGTAAATGTTTAACAGCAGCTGGGTGGGGGGGACTGATTAATTTGCAACATTTTCAACTTCCATGATGTAAATACTCCCATTTTGCTGATTTTAAGCTACAAGATGATGCCAGGGAACCTGGGCTTGAGAAAAGATGGGCACAGTTGGTTTTGCCAGTCAGTTGAGTTAGCTCCAAACACTACTGTCTCACATGGTCACCAGTTTGATTTTATTTCTATCAGGTTCTTCGATCTACCAGATATTTCTGAATTTCAAAACTAAAATTACAGGCAGATTTTGAAATCTTCTAGTAGGTCTTTACCCTCAGTGCAAACGAAATGATAAATAAACTTCCAACAGCTTTGTTAAAATATCAGATAGGACAACATTAGTTTCCTTTAATAACTAATATGTAAGTACATTATGACTATTCCATTTTATTGATTCACCTTAAGAAGAAGTAGATTACTGTTCAGAAAATATAGCTTTCTTTTTTCTGACTTCAAAATTTGATCGAAAATATAAAAATTAGAGAGGCAGGGCCAAGATGGAGGAGGAGTCAGATGCTTGCGGTGGTCCCTCTTACAACAAAGACCTGAAAAAAAACAAGTGAGTTGATTATATGTGACAATCTAGGAGCCCTGAACATCAAAGGGAAAATTGAGGAATCAGACTGAGTGGCAGGGGGAGGGAGAGACAGTTCAGAAGCAGCGAGGAGTTGCCAGACCTGACCCGGTGGGAACCAGCATCCTGCAGGCTGGATCGGCTGGCATGCATGGCGAGGCAAGCAGTGGCATTTGGGACATGTTTTACACATCAGGAGAGACCGACCAGTGGAGACTCTACTTAAGCCTCCAGAACCAGTGAAAAGTGGCTTTCAATCAGCAAACGATAAGTACATGTATCTAACCTGCAGCCCGGATCAAAAAACACCACCTTTGCGAAAAACCTCTCTCCCATTTACTTGCTCACTTCCCACTCTGCACCAGGTCCTGGGCCAGCTTCAGTGACTGCCCCATCCCCTGGGCCAGAAGTAGGAACCATCATGAGCCCTGAGCCATTCCCCTGGCCTTGGAAAGGGAACAAATTAACAAACAGGAAAAGATAATCTGCCAGCTCCCCTAAGCCTGCAACTAAGGGCAGGCACAGCATCCTAGGCAGAGGCATAAGGAGTCGATGAACTCTGAATGCTTTTCACCCCCGCATAGATCTGTGTGGGCCCATTTCAACAATGTAGGCCCTCATTACCACAGTACAACAGGATATATAACTGAAGCTTAACTTTACCTGTATCAGCTGTATGGTAGAGTGGCAGGTTTGTGACATTTGACACCACTCTTCCCATTAAGAAGGGTCCTCACATATCCACATCAGGGGCCACCTAGCCACCTATGACAGGTTCCAAGAGTAAGTGGTGCCTCCCAGTCCTTACAGCCAACAGCATTGGGTGCCCAGAGTCCAGCTGCAAAACCCACCCACCTATGCACTCTAGGGAACAGGGACACACTTTCCTCCCAGACAGTCAGGGGCAACCGTCAGCCCCCTGCCTTGCTCAGCACATGACCCCCTACTGCAGCCAGATACCTGTTGCTAATCCAATCACCCCCGTATGTCTAGGTTGGTAGGTGAGAGCCTGCACCACACACTTGGGGACCGACTACCTAGACACCGGAGCTGAATCCATACAAGAAAATAAACAGACTCCTGGGCTCACATAACTAGTAACAGCTCTAACCACCCGGTGACAAGACGTTAGCTTCAAAGTCACCAATAATCAAATTAGCTCACACTAGCAGTCTATTTGGGCATATCAAAACAAAACAAAACAAAACAAGAAAACAAGTAAGCAAACATAAAATAAACATAATAACTTATTGATGGCTCAGACACAGCAGTCAATATCAAATCACATAAAGAGGCAGACCATGACAGCTTCAGCAAGCTCCCAATACAAAGAATCAAGAAATCTTCCAGAGGAAGAGAATTTCTTGGAATTACCAGAGGTAGAATACAAAAGATGAATATACAGAACTCATCAAGAGATCTGGCAAAATGCAATACCAATCCAAGGAACACAAAAACAAAGCAATAGAGGAATTCAAGATTATCAAAGAGCACACTGACAAATTTAGCAGACTGCAAGAGTCCATAGACAGACAGCAAATAGATATCCAGAAGAATTAACAATAAAATTTCAGACAACTCAATAGAAAGTCATAGGAACAGAATTAGGCAATGGAACTCAGAATTAGTGAGATTGAAGATAAAGCACTTGACACCAACTTATCTGAGGAAAAATAAGATAAAAGGATTTTTAAAAAAATGAAGAAACCCTACAAATTATGTGGGACTCTATCAAGACAAATAACCTATGAGTGATTGGAGTACCAGAACAGGGGGTGATAACAGAAAATACAGAGATAAATGTTGGAGATTTGTTGGCTGAAAACTTCCCTGATATCTTGAAAGATAAGAAGATATCTATCCAAGATGCTCATGGAACCCCACACAAGGTATATCCCAAAAGAAAGTCACCAAGATATATTATACTCAAACTTGCCAAAACCAAGATAAAGAGAAAATTTTGAAAGTGGCTAGGGATAAATGAAAAGTCATCTACAAAGGAGAATCAATAAGACTAAGCTCAGGCTACTCAGCAGAAACCATGCAGGCAAGAAGTGAATGGGATGACATATATAAAGCCTTGAAGGAAAAAAACTGCCACCAAGAATTATATATCCAGCAAAATTGTATATAAAATATGATGGCAAAATTAGGGAATTTCCAGATAAACAGAAGTTTAGGGAATTTGCAAAAACTAAACCAAAATTACAAGAAATACTAAAGAGAGTTCTCTGGTTAGAAAATCAATAACATCAGATAACAACCCAAGACTAGAACACAGGATTGGGCAAACAGATATCAATCAAGATAGCAAAGTCACAGAAATGAATCAAAGCTAAAACACTGAAAATAGGGAAACAGAGACATCAATACATAACAGATGATAACACTGAAACAAAAAAGAAGGGCTATAAAATGTAGTCATAGATCTTTCATATGAAGAGGAAGTCAAGGCAATATAAAGAAATGAAAGATTGGTTTAAACTTGAAGAAATAGGGGTAAATATTAAGGAAACCACAAAGGAAGCTAACAATCCTACACACCAAAAGAAAAAAAAGAAAAACATACTCAGCAAATACCAAATCAACAACAATGAAAAAGATGAAAAGAAAATAACATAAAGAAAAATGACTCAGAACAGAAAATTAAGTGGAGCAAAGAAGTTGTCAATGTCACAAAAAAGACATCAAAATGACAGCATTAAACTCATACCTATCAATAATTACACTGAATGTAAATGGACTAAATGCACCAAGAAAAAGGGATAGACAGTGGCAGAATGGATTAAAAAGAAACACGATCCATCTATATGTGGCATACAAGACACACACCTTAGACTTAAAGACACAAACAAACTAATAACCAAAGAATGGAAAAAATATATCAAGGAAACAACAATAAAAAAGAGCGAGAGTGGCAATATTAATCTATGACAAAATAGACTTTAAAGTAAAATCCACCACAAAGGATAAGAAAGGACACTATATAATGATTAAAGGGTCAATACACCAGGAGGACATAACTATAATAAGTATTAATGCACCCAACAACAGGGCTACAAAATACATAAAACA
>NW_004444257.1:751017-754137 GCF_000243295.1 Trichechus manatus latirostris
ACTTGATCTCATAGATATATACTGAACACTCCACCCAACAGCAGCCAAGTATACTTTCTTTTCCAACGCACATGGAATATTCTCCAGAAGAGATCACATATTAGGCCATGAAGCAAACCTTCACAAAATCCAAAGCATCGAAATATTGCAAAGCATCTTTTATGACCATAAAGCCATAAAAGTAGAAATCAACAACAGAAAAAGCAAGGAAAAAAAAATCAAACACATGCAAACTGAACAGCACCTTGCTCAAAAACTACTGGGTTATAGAAGAAATTAAGGATGGAATAAAGAAATTCCCAGTATCAAATGAGAATGAAAACACATCTTACCAGAACCTTTGGGACACACCAAAAGCAGTGCTCAGAGGATAATTTATAGCAATAAATGCACACATCCAAAAAGAAGAAAGGGCTATAATCAAAACATTAATCCTACAACTCAAACAGAGACCAGAAAAAGAAGCCCTCGAGCACTAGAAGAAAGCAAATAAAAAAAATTAGAGCAGAATTAAATGAAATAGAAAAACAATTGTAAGAGTTAACAAGACCAAAATCTGATTCTTTGAAAAGATCAACAAAATTGATAAACTGTTGACCAAACTGACAAAAGAAAAACAGGAGCAGGAGGAAATAAACCAAACAAGAAATGAGATGGGCGATATCACAACAGACCCAACTGAAATTAAAAGAAGCATAACAGAATACTATGAAAAGTCCTACTCTAACAAATTTGAAAAGCTAGAGGAAATGGACAAATTTCTAGAAACACACTACTTACCTAAACTAACACAAACAGAAGTAGAACAACTAAATAAACCTATAACAAAAGAAGAGATTGAAAAGGTAATTTAAAAACTCCCAACAACAAGAAAAAAAAAAGCCCTGGCCCAGACAGTTTCACTGCAGAATTCTATCAAACTTTCAGAAAAGAGTTAACACCACTACTACTAAATATATTTCAGAGCATAGCAAAAGATGGAATACTCTCAAACTCATCCTATGAAGTCAGCATAACTCTGATACCAAAATCAGTTAAAGACATCACAAAAAAAGAAATTACAGACCAATTTACCTCATGAACACAGATGCAGAAATCCTCAACAAAATTGTAGCCTGTAGAATGCAACAACATATCAAAAAGATAATTCACCATGACCAAGTGGGAGTCATAACAGGTATGCAGGGATGGTTCAACATCAGAAAAACAATCAATGTAATCAATCACATTAATAAACAAAAGACAAGTACCACATGAGCTTATCAATCGATGCAGAAAAGGCATTCAACAAAGTCCAACACCCATTCGTGATAAAAACTCTCAGCAAAATAGGAATAGAAGAGAAATTCCTCAGTATAACAAAGGGCATTTGTACCAAGCCAACAGCCAACATCATCCTAAATGGAAAGAGTCTGAAACCCTTCCCCTTGAGAATGGGAACCAGAGAAGGATGCCCTTTATCACCACTCTTATTCAACATTGTGCTGGAGGTCCTAGCCAGAGCAATTAGTCTAGAAAAAGAAATAAAGGGCATCCAAATTGGTAAGGAAAAAGTAAAAGTATGTCTGTTTGCAGATGATATGATCTTATACACAGAAAATCCCAAAGAATGCACAAGAAAACTACTGGAACTAATAGAAGATTTCAGCGGAGTATCAGGATACAAGACAAACATACAAAAATCATTTGGATTACTCTACACCAACAAAGAGAACTTTGAAGAAGAAATCACCAGATCATTACCATTTACAATAGCCCCCAAGAAGATAAAATACTTAGGAATAAATCTAACCAGAGACATAAAAGACCTATACAAAGAAAACTGTAAGACACTACTGCAAGAAAACAAAAAAGACCTGCATAAGTGGAAAAATATACCTTGTTCATGAATAGTAAGACTCAACATTTTGAAAATGTCTATTCTACCCAAAGCAGTCTATAGATACAATGCAGTCTGATACAAATTCCAGAAGCATTTTTTAATGAGATGGAGAAATGAATCACCGACTTCATATGGAAAGGGAAGAGGACCCAGATAAGTAAAGCATTCCTGAAGAAGAAGAACAAAGTGGGAGGCCTCACACTACCTGATTTTAGAACCTATTATACTGCCACAGTAGTCAAAACAGCCTCATTCTGATACAACAATAGGTACATTGACTAATGGAACAAAATTGAGAATCCAGTAGTAAATTCATCCACCTATGAGAAACTGATACTTGACAAAGTCCTGAAGTCCATTAACTGGAGAAAACACAGTCTCTTTAACAAATGGTGCTGGCATGACTGGATATTCATCTGCAAAAAAATGAAACAAGACCCATACCTCACACCATGTACAAAAACTAACTCAAAATGAATCAAAGACCTAAATAAAAAATCTAAAATGATAAAGATCATGGAAGAAAAAATAGGGACAATGCTAGGAGCCCTAATATATGGCATAAACAGAATATAAAATATTACTAACAATGCACAAACATCAGAAAAAGAAACTAGATAACTGGGGGCTCCTAAAAATCAAACACTTATGGTCATCAAAAGACTTACCTAAAAAGTAAAAAGACAACCTACAGACTTGGAAAAAATTTTTGGCTACAACAAATCTGATCAGCATCTAATCTCTAAAATCTACAAGAACTGCAAAACCTTAACAAAAAAAAGACAACCCAATTAAAAAAATGGCAAAGGATATGAATAGGCACTTCATCAAAGAACACATTGAGGTGGCTAACAGATATATGAGAAAATGCTCATGATTACTAGCCATTAAAAAACCAAAAACCAGACTTCCAGGCAACATGGCGCTAAAGACAGAAGCACCGCGCTGTCCCTCCACAGCAAAGATCCAAAAAATGAAGTCAAACAGAGACAAACGTCAATCCTGAAACCCTAAGGATCAAACAAACATAAAGAACTCAGCCAAGCACCGAATGGAATAAGAAACTGACAGAGAACAGAGAGTGAAGAGAGAAACATGCAGAGGTCCCCTATCAGCTAATGCAGCATGGATCCGCCATCCTGGACTCCTGAACATTTCTTAATAAGCTTTGTTATACCAATTGGTCTAGATGTCCCCTGAAAGCATGGTCCCCAAATCCCTACCCCTGCTACTCTGTC
>NW_004444257.1:754303-832542 GCF_000243295.1 Trichechus manatus latirostris
ATTCATCCATTGATGAGCACCTAGGTTGTTTCCATCCTTTTGCTATTATGAACAGTGCTGCAATGAACATGCGTGTGCATATATCTATTCTTGTGACGGCTCTTATTTCTCTAGGATATATTCCAAGGACTGGGATAGCCGGATTGTATGGTACTTCTAGCTTTTTAAGGAAGCAGCAAATCGATTTCC
Source organism: Trichechus manatus latirostris (assembly GCF_000243295.1). Taxonomy (NCBI): domain Eukaryota; kingdom Metazoa; phylum Chordata; class Mammalia; order Sirenia; family Trichechidae; genus Trichechus; species Trichechus manatus. Next base: position 754,493 of record NW_004444257.1, read on the forward strand.
AAAGTAGTTGTACCATTTCACATTCTCACGAACAGTGTATGAGTGTTCCAGTCTCTCCACAGAACTCAAATTCTTAAAGTACAGACTTACTCGACCAGTTGAGACAAAAGGAATCCTCAAGACTATCACCCTGAGTATATTCCATAAAACTTTAAACAAAATTACCCCCTGAGGTTACCTTTTAACTACATAACTGACTGGTTCATAAAATAAAGAATATTACCAGTGAGAACTGCACATCTTTTAAAAATCATCTATACAAGACCAAATGGTCATAATTACTTTAAAGCAAAGATGAAATGGTAAGGGGTCAGGGAAATCAGATTACTGAAAGCAAAACGTACTGAAGGGAATTAATGAGAATGTTAGCACATTGAGAAAAATGTAACCAATGTCTCTGAAAGATTTCTGTACTAATTGTTAAATGGGAACCTAATTTTCTGTATAAACTTTCACTGAAAACACAATAAAATATTTTAAAAAATCAGCCTCAACAGATTCTAGTTATATCACTGTCAGCATTATTTGCAAAAGTACATGGGCAAACTTCCTGACTAGGAAACTGCAAAGTTCATTTCCTATCTTTGGTAGTATTTGAGAACTGAATTATTATTATAGGATTAGTGGCAGCTTTCTATGTTGACTGATGTCCTTCTTCCATGATTCTATCAAGGAAGGTCGAGGTCACCCAGCACAAGGGATAGTGAAGAGGCTAACAGTGGATACCCTTCTGTGCCTTTTTAAGACGTGGGTTTTAGAAGGGCTGAAAACTTCTGATTTTTATTAGTTTACATTAATTCATCTTTGAATATTTGTCTTCAGAAATTCTTATACCCTTTCTTTTTTGTGTATGTGTGTGCTTTAGGTGAAAGTTTACAGCTCAAATTAATTTCTCATACAAAAATTTATACACATATTGTTATGTGACACTAGCTGCAATCCCTATAATGTGACAGCACACTCCTGCATTCCACCCCAGGTTTTCTCTGTCCGTCCAACTAGCTCCTGTCCCTTTCTGCCTTGTCATCCTGCTCCGGGCAGGAACCATCCATTTGGTCTCATGTATCTGCTTCAACTAAGAAGCACATTCTTCACGAGTGTTATTTTATGTTTTATAGTCCAGTCTAATCTTTGTCTGAAGAGTGGTCTTCTTATGTGAATTTGAGTTCTGCTCCACACTTTTCTCCTGCTCTGTCAGGGACTCTCTGTTCTGTTTCCTGTCAGGGTGGTCATTGGTGGTAGACTGGCACCATCTAGTTTTTCTGGTCTTAGGCTGATACAGTCTCTGGTTTATGTGGCCCTTTTGTCTCTTGGGCTAATATTTTCCTTGTGTCTTTGGTGTTCTTCATTCTCCTTTACTCCACGTGGGTTGAGACCAATTGATGCATCTTAGATGGCCACTGAAATGATTTTAAGACCTCAGATGCCACTCACCAAAGTGAGATGCAGCACATTTTCTTAATAAACTTTGTTACGCCAATTGACCTAGATGTCTCCTGAAATCATGGTCCCCAGACCCCAGCCCCTGCTACTCTGTCCCTCAAAGTGTTTGGTTGTTTTCAGGAAACTTCTTAGCTTTTTGTTTAGTCCAGTTGTGCTGACTTCCCCTGTACTGTGTGTTGTCCTCCCCTTCACCTAATGTGATTCTTAGCTACTATTTAGTTAGTGAATTCCCTTCTCCCTCCCCACCTTCATAACCATCAAAGAATGTCTTCTTCTGTGTTTCAGCCTTTTCTTGAGTTCTTATACTAGTGGTCTCATACAATATTTGTCCTTTTGCAACTACCTAATTTCGCTCAGCATAATGCCTTCCATATTCATCCATGTTGTGACATGTTTCGTGGATTAGTCATTGTTCTTTATCATTGTGTAGTATTCCACTGTGTGTATGTACCATAATTTGTTTAGCCATTCATCTGGTGATGGGCACCTAGGTTGTTTCCCTCTTTTTGCTATTGTAAACAGTGCTGCAATGAACATGGGTGTGCATACACCTGTTTGAGTGATGACGCTTATTTCTCTAGGATATATTCCAAGGAGTAGGATTGCTGAATCATATGGTACTTCTATTTCTAGCTTTTTAAGGAAGTGCCAAATCGATTTCCAAAGTGATTGTACCATTTTACGTTCCCACCAGCAGTGCATAAGTGTTCCAATCTCTCCAACATTTATTATTTTGTGTTTTTTGGATCATTGCTAGGCTTGTTGGGGTGAGATGGTATCTTGTTGTAGTTTTATTTGCATTTCTCTTAAGATTCATGATCATGGGCATTTTCTCATGTATCTGTTCCTCGAATGAATGCCTTCTTTAGTGAAATGTCGATTCAAATCCTTTGCCCATTTTTTAATTGGGTTATTTGTCTGCTTGTTGTTGAGTTTTTACAGTATCTTGTAGATTTTAAGGATTAGAGCCTTAGCAGATCTGTCGTAGCCAAAAAGTTTTTCCCAGTCTGTAGGTTGTCTTTTTACTCTTCTGGAGAAGTCTTCTGATGAGCATAAGTGTTTGATTTTTAGGAGCTCCCAGTTATCTAGCTTCTCTTCTAATATTTGTGTATTGTTAGTTATGGTTTGCATTCTGTTTATGCCATGTATGAGGGCTCCTAGCATTGTCCCTGTTTTTTCTTCCATGATTTTTATCATTTTAGATTTTATATTTAGATCTTTGATATATTTTGAGTTAGTTTTTGTACATGGTGTGAGGTATGAGTCTTACTTCATTTTTTTGCAGATGGATATCCAGTTATGCTAGCACCATTTGTTAAAGAGACTGTCTTTTTCCATTTAATGGAATTTGGGCCTTTGTCAAATATCAGTTGCACATAGGTGGATGAATTTATTTCTGGATTCTCAATTCTGTTCCATTGGTTGTTGTACCAGTACCAGGCTGTTTTGACTACTGTGACCGTATGATTGGTTCTAAAATCAGGTAGGGTGAGGCCTCCCACTTTGTTCTTCTTCTTCAGTAATGATTTACTTATCTGGGACCTCTTCCCTTTCCATATGAAGTTGGTGATTTGTTTCTTCATCTAGTTAAAAAAGGCCATTGGAATTTGGGTCAGATTGCATTATATCTGTAGATCACTTTGGGTAGAATTGACATTTTCACAATGCTAGACTCTTCATCTCCATGAGCATGGTATCTTTTTCCACATATGTAGGTCTCTTTTGGTTTCTTGCAGTAGTGTTTTGTAGTTTTCTTTGTATAGGTCTTTCACTTCTCTGGTTAGATTTACTCCTAAGTACTTTAACTTTTTGGGGGCTATTGTAAATGATATTGATTTGGTGATTCTTGGCTGACAATTTTTTTCCTTCAAGGCTTTATATATGTCATCCCATTGCCTTCTTGTCTGCACAATTTCTGCTGAGTAATCAGAGCTTAGTCTTACTGACTCTCCTTTGTAGGTAACTCTTCATTTATCACTAGCCGCTCTTAAAATTCTCTTTTTTTTAATTTTTTTCCCATACAAAAATTTATACATACATTGTTATGTGACCCTAATTGCTCTCCCCATACAGCACACTCCTCCTTTCCACCCGTGATTCCCCATGTCAATTCAACCAGCTCCTAACCCTTTCTGCCTTCCCATCTCACCTCTGGACTGAAGCTGCCTGTTTAATCTCTTATATCTATTTGAGCTAAGAGGCACACCCCTCACGAGTATCACTGTATGTCCCACAGTCCAGTCCAATCCCTGTCTGAAGAGTTGGCCTCGGAAATTGCTTTAGTTCTGGGCTGATAGAGAATCCAGGGGCCATGCTTTCTGGAGTGCCTCCAGTCTCGTCTCTCTTTATCTTTGGTTTTGACGAGTTTGATTAAAATATGTCTTGGTGACTTTCTTTTGGGATCTGCCCTGTGTGAGTTTTGATGAGCTTCTTGAATAGCTATCTTCTCATCTTTCACAATATCAGGGAAGTTTTCTGACAACAAATATTCAACAATTCTCAGGGAAGTTTTCTGCCAAAAAATCTTCAAAAATTCTCTCTGTATTTTCTGTTATCCGCCCTGTTCTGGTACTCCAATCACTCGTAGGTTATTCCTCTTGATAGAGTCCCAAATATTCCTTAGTGTTTCTTCATTTTTTAAAAAATTCTTTTATCTGATTTTTTCCCAAATAAATTGGTGTCAAGTGCTTTATCTTCAATCTCTCTAATTCTGACTTCTATTGCCTCAATTCTGCTCCTATGATTTTCTATTGAGTTGTCTAATTCTGAAATTTTATTGTTAATCTTTTGGATTTCTATTTGCTGTCACTCTATGTATTCTAGCAGCCTGTTAAATTTGTCTTTGTCCTCTTGTATAGCTTTCCTAAATTCCTCTATTGCTTTGTCTGTGTGTTCCTTGGCTTGGTCTGAGTTTTGCCTGAGCTCCTTTCTGATATCTTGCAGAGCTCTGTATATTAATCTTTTGAATTCTACCTCCTGTAATTCCAAGACCTTCTCTTCCTCCAGGAGGTTTCTGTTTTGGTCGCTTGCTGGAGCCATCATTGTCTGCCTCTTTATGTGATTTGATATTGACTGTTGTCTCTGAGCCATCAATAAGTTTTTGTATTTATTTATTGTATGTTTGCTTACTGTGTCCTAGCTTCTTGTTTTGTTTTGATATACCAAATAGGCTGCTCATATGAGCTACTTTGATTATTGGTATCTTTGAAGCTCTCACATCCTGTCACAAGGTGGTTAGAGTTACTACTAGTTATGTGAGCCCAGGAGTCAATTTAATTTTCTTGTATAGATTCAGCTTAGGTGTCCAGGTCATCAGTCACTGAGTTTGTGGTACAGGCTCTCATCTACAGTCTAAGATTGGCAGGGCTATGTAGGGGTGATTGGAGCAGGCACAGGTATCTGGCTGCAGTAGGGGGTTATGTGCTGAGCAAGGTAGGGGGCTGACATCTGCCCTTGAGTGCCTAGGTGGAAGATGTGTCCTTGCCCCCAGAGCACGTAGGTGGGTGAGTTTTGCAGCTGGACTTTGGGCACCCAGTGCTCTTGGCTGTAAGGACTAGAAGGCACTACTTATTCTCCAACCCCTTTCATGGGTGGCTAGGTGGAGCCACCAGTCCTCAGGCCCCTGATGTGAGTAGGTGAGGACACTGCTTAATGGGCAAGGAGGTGTTAAATATCACGAATCTGCCACTCCCCCTTAGCTGTTTCAGTTGAAAATAGGCTTCAGGTATATACCCTGCTGTTCTATGCAAATGAGGGCCTGTTCTGTTGAATAGGCCCACACAGGTCTAGGCAGGGTTGAAAGGCATTTGAAGTCCTTGGACCCCTTCTGCCTGTGCCTATGCAAATGGGCAGTGCCTGCCCTGAGTTCCTGGCTTAGGGGAGCTGGCAGTTTCTTTTTTCCTGTTTGTTTGTTTGTTTATTTGTTCCCTCCCCAAAGTTGTGAGGCTAGTTCGGTCACCAAAGGTCCCACTTCCAGACCATGGCAACTGCTGAACACTGCCAGACCAGGACCAGAGGAGAGCAGGGAGGGGGCAGGTGAGAGGACGAGAGGCACTTCCCAGAGGGGGAAGGGTTATTTTGATCCCAGTAGGTCAGATGCTTACACTTAACTTTTGCAGATCCAGGGCTGCTTCCCCTTGGCTCTGGAGGCTTGTGCAGACTCTCCACCACTCAGTTTCTCCCAATGTGGAAAATGCAGCCTGAGTGCTACTGCTTGCCTCAGCACAGGAGCACCAGCCAATCCAGCCTGCAGGGTACAGGCCAGGTCAGGTCTGGCACTTCCTAGCTACTTCTGAACTGTCTCTCCCTCCTGCTGCCAATCAGTCCAACTCCTCAACTTTGTCTTTGATGTTTAGGGCTCCTAGATTATTATATATAATTGATTCACTTGTTTTTTCAGGTCTTTGTTAAGAATGACCACAGGAAGTATCTGACTATTCCAACATCTTGGTCCTGCCTCCTGTTTATCCTTTCTTTTAAAATACATATCAATAAACAAAGAAAACATTTCCCTTCCTTCTAAGATTTAAGGAAACATTCAAGTTCAGAAGGTCAAGCTTCTGTATCTATGTGTTCAACCATTACTCTCATAATTGAGTTGTGGGTAATACAAGAGAATAATAGGAAACAGGTTAGTTTTAATTTCTCTCTCTCTCCCTCTTTTTTTTTTTAATATCAAGGGATAGTAATGCAATAACAAAAAGTGAATTAGAAAACAGAATTTTGGCTTCATTCTCTTTAATAGATTTTCTGACTGGTATGTGTATAGAATATAGGTGCTAAATATCCCACCACTACTATCAAGCAACAAACCATATCTTCAAACTTCTGAAAGGTTCCATTATGATGTGTTTGTTACATATTATCTCTATTACTTTATCCTGATTATTATTAGCTTTTAGAAAAAAAAACTTAATATTTTCCAATTTGGTGATTAAGGATCCAGTTTATATAAATCTCAACACCTTTTAAATAAAAAGTATCAAAAGCACGTTTCATGTATTTATGTTCTTCTTAAAAACTGAAAAGTCAAGAAAAGAAAGTGTTTAATTACAAGAGAAAATGCTTTGTGTGTACAGGTAGCTTATACTCCCATCCTGATTTATTTCTCTCTCTGACTTATACACTGTGTCTAGGTCATTACCATGTCAAAATGATATGCATTTGGCATTGAAAATTTTGAAGTTTTGATAATTTATTTCAAAAGATAGATTTATCAAATCTACTAGTCTTCACTGTGTTTTAAAATAAATACGGTGTGAATAAAATATATATGAAAGAATTTAATTCTTTTCTGTCCAAATCAAGGGGGGCAAACTAAAACATAAATATCAAATTATTATTCCTGCTAAGTGCCTAAATATGAATAATTTCATTAGGGCAGTGTGTCTAATACAGTGTCTGATGCATGGGAAGTATACCATTGATTTCAGGCAATTGAATGAGAATGCTGTATAATTTAGATTAATAATACATTCCCTGAGATTTCAGACTGGTTTAGAATTATTGAAATTATTGCAATTAAAAATCAACCTGGCTTAACTTACAAGTAAAACATTATGTATTCATTTTTCCAGAAAATTTATCTACAATTATATCTGGAAATCTTCATATGAGTATCAGAATTTTTACTTTACAAGTTGTGCTGACTTTCCCAGTATTGTGTACCGTCTTGCCTTTTACCAAAATTACTACTTATCTATTATCTAGTTAGTGTTTTGACTAACATTATATAAAACGTTTTTGGAATCAAATATAAGTAGAAACTAGCCTTTTAAAGAAATCTAGCAATTGTGCTTATGTTAAATTTCAGATTAAAGTAATTGCAGCCTTGAAACACTCCATTTCTAATTATTTTTATTATCGATACATTTATTACAATGAATGTAAACAAAGTTTCTAGGACCAGAAATTGGTCAGATTCAATAGAATCTGTACCTTCATAGTATAATAGCCACAGCTCCAGTATTGTGAGTATTCAGTGTAAATCTAAAACACCATCAAAGCAGGACAACCTAAATTCTATTGGAAAAAAAAAATTATATCAAACGCCTCAAGAAAATATCCATGTGTCATCATGGAGAAAAACAGAGCAATATTTCATTTTCTTATACTTTAATTTTACTTTACTATTATTATTACTTTAAATACATAGTTGAGGATTGTGTATTTCCTGTGTTTAGAGCTGTTTAGCTCATATAAAAGTGGGGCTTCATATCATATTTATGTCTAGTTTCTGAATATGCTGTGCCCCTATATGCTTTCATGCCTTTGTATACTTTTTCCTTCTGTATAAAACATTGTTATTTCCTTTCTTTTACTGGCAAATATCTATAACTCTAAAGACTCAGTTCAAGCAGTGGCTTCATACTTGACTATCTCTGCTCTATTTCTATAACAAAGGAATCCTGGTGGTGCAAAGGTTAAGCACTTGGCTGCTAACCAAAAGGTTGGCAGTTTGAACCCACCCAGCAGCTTCTCTGGTGAAAGACCCGGCCATCTCCTCCCGTAAAGATTACTGCCTAGAACGCTCTATGGTGAAGCTCTACTCTGTCACATGGGGTTGTTATGAGACAGAATCAGCTCAATAGCAACTAATAACCACGATTTCTATAACAAACTATTTTACAATAAAAATGAGCTATTTAGGATAAAATTTATACTAGTTTAGTTTTCAGTTTTTGGAGCCCTGGTGACACAGTAGTTATTAGCTACTACTGCTAATCAAAGACCGGCAGTTCCAATCCACCAGCTACTCTTGGAAACCCTATGGGGCAGTTCTGCTCTGTCCTACAGGGTCACTATGAGTCGGAACCAACTCTATGGCAAAGGGTTGTTTTTTTTTTGGTTTAGTGTTCATATCTGGATTTCTCAGTAGACTATGAGTCCAATGCGTTAAGGATAAATTTTTATTTCTACTAGAGATTATCTAAGTGACTAGTGAGTGCATTGTAAGCAAACGAATACGTGCTGAATGAGTGAGTGAATAAAAGAATACATGAATGAATGAATTAATGAATAACTGAATGAAACATGAAAGAATGTATGCATGTGTGAATAGATGAATATAGAAAATAGAGCAGTTTATTAGTTTGGACTATATTAGCTTGATTTATTTTCCACTTTTGATTAGAAAAATAGATGGAGATGAAGGAATCAAGAGGTTTTCTTAACGTTCTGTTATTCCAATAGTATCTTATTTTAGTACACGTAAGTTCTTCTTAGATCATTGTTGTTGTTGTTGGGGGCCATGTAATCAATTCCAACTTATAACCACCCCATGTGACAGAACAGAACTGCCCCACAGGGTTTTCTAGGTTGTAATCCTTACAGGTGCAGATCTCCAAGTCTTTCTCTCATAGAGCCACTGGGTGCGTTTGAACCTCCATCCTTTTAGTTAGCAGCCAAGCACTTAACCTTTGCACCACCAGGGCTCCTTTTCAGATCATAGGAAAAAAACTAAGTACAATTAATAAAAAATTATTTAGCATTTAATCAGCTGAAATTTTCAACATATATGTGTGTGCATGATTTTAAGTGCATTTATCTTAGTATATTGAATATTGGCTGGACAGAGAAATGTATAGAAACACAGTAACAGAAAAAGATGAACTGCATAATTGCAAAAAGTTTACTATTTGATATATATACAGTAATGGGGCCCTGGTGGTCAATTGGTTAAGAGCTTGGCTGCTAACCAAAGGTCAGCAGTTCAAATCCACCAGCTGCTCCTTGGAAACTGTCGTTCTACTCTGTCCTATAGGGTCGCTATGAGTTGGAATCGAGTCAATGGCACTGTTTTGTTTTTTTTAATATAGTAATATAATACTGGCTTGTATTATAAAAAAGGAAAGTGAATATATCTTACAACATTGTTTTCACAAACATCTGTCATTTTGGAGAGGAAATAATGCGTAGTGAATATATGATCACCCTAAAAGGTTAAATATGAATGGGTTACTAGAAGGTGATACCATGTTTTTTTCTTTTTTTAATGGGAATAAAAAATATGTAGGGCAGTACTTGGCTGTTAATTCCTCCTCAGCCTGAGTCTGTTCACGTACAAACCTAGCTTGTTGATTGAGTTGTTTCATTAAGGATATGAAATGAGACCCATGAAACACTTGGGAAAACAGCCAGATTTAGAAGCAAAGAGTGAATTCAAAGAGATGATTTGAAAGTTATGTGGTAAAAGTTCAGCTTCCCCAACTAATTAGGGCTGTTGGGACTATTATAATGTGTAGTTTCTAGGTCAAATTAAGTTTAGTGGCTTATACTTTAACCAAATGAAACATTAAGTTAATCTCAAATATTTTACAATAGAATTATTTTTCCCTTGGTGATCTGTCCTTATTTATTATTTTCTCCTTTTCTACCTTCTTTCTTTTTTTTTTTGCAAACAGTAAAGCATATGGTTAAAAATTAAAGTATCCTGAACTATTAAATTTGCACATTTTAATTTCCATTTTTAAGTTTAACACATTTTAATGTATCACTTAAATGTTAGCTATACTCTTATTATTAAAATCTAATGAAATTAGCTGCCATAATTTCACCGACATTCAAAATTCTTTATCAAACAAAATAGATTAAACTCAAAACCCAAAATTGTTTTACATAATAATATTATACCCAGAGTGGACACTTCTGCAAAATTACCTTACTAATTATGTTTAGTGAATTTTTTTTTTTTGTTTGTTTCAATCACTTGTTACTTTTATGGGGATTGTACATTTCCTATTCCTCAGCCATTTCTTTCTTTTTTTTTTAACACTTTTGTTGTAAAACTAGCAGGCATTCAGAAAAAGGCATACATCAAATACATGTAGCTTAACACATTGTCTAAAGCAAACACCCATGCAACAACTTCCTCGGTTAAAAAATAAAATATTTCCAGATCTCTAGAATCTGCCCAGAAGCCCCTAACACTTGTCAACACCACCCCTGCCTGCCTTTTTGGTAGTCAATTCTCTTAGTTTGTTTTACAGTTTTACCACTTAAATGTGCATCCTTAGAAGCCCGGGTGGAACAGTAGTTAAGCGCTCAGGTGGTTAGCTCAAAACTACCAGCCGTTCTTTGGGAGAAGAATGTAGCAATCTTGCTTCCTTAAAGATTACAGTCTTGGAAACTCTATGGGGGCATTCTACTGTGGCCTACAGGATCACTACGAGTCTGAATCGACTCAACAGCACACAACACCAACATATGATATAGCACTGGTGTTGCCTATTTGGAACTTCATAAAATGAAATTATACAATATGGATTTTTTTTTTTTTTTGAGAGGGGTCTAGCATCTTTCTCTCACATTGGGTTGTTAATGGATATCCTTGTTGTTCTTTTTATCTATTATTTCTTCATTTTATTGCTGTATAGTAATCCATCACACCATACTAAAACAAATAAACAAACAAAAAAAACTGTTGCCATCAAGCTGATTCTGAATCATGGCAACCCCATATGTATCAGAGTAGAACTATGCTCCATAAGGTTTTCAATGGCTGACTTTTCAGAGTAGATTGCCAGGCCTTTCTTTTGAGGCACCTCTAGGTGAACTTGAACCACCAACCTTTCAGTTAGCAGTGGGCATGTTAGCTGTTCGCACAATCTGAGGATTCCATCATAACCTTATCACCATTTAAAAAAGTCCTGCTCTGGATGGGCATTTGGGTTATTTCTAGATTGGGGCCATGATAAGCAATCCTGATGCATAAAAGCAAACATTTCTGTAGGTATACTCTTAGAAGAGAAAATGGTGGTCCAAAAGGTGTGCACTCCTTTTACTTTATTATATACATAATGGCAAACTGTTTCCAAAATAATTCTTTCAGTTTACACACCCACCAGGGATGATGAGTATTTCTGAAGCTCCATATCCCATCAATTATTAGTATTGTTGGTTTACTTCATATGAGCATATCTGATGATTATATAATGGTATCTCATTTTGGTTTTAATCTATATTTTCTTTGTTACAGATAATATAGAGCATTTTTTCATATTTATTACCCATTTGGATTTTCTCTTTTGTGAAGTTCGTACTTAAGTCTTTTGCATCTGTTTCTGTTGGGTTGACAATTTTTATATAATGACCTATGTGTGGGTATGCTTTACTGATTCTGGATATAGGTTCTTTGGCTAGTAGATACATTGCAAATACATCCTCTGACTCTTTGGCTTGTGTTTTACTTTCGTTATGATTTATTTGAATGTCCAGAATTTTTTTTTTCTGGTTTTAATTATAAATGTATTAATCTACTCTTCGTATTTAATGAACTTTGTGTCTTGTTTAAGAATATAAATAAAAGAAGAACTTTTTGGTATATAATGCATCTGAATTGTTTTGAATATGTTCTGAGAATGTTAAAATTCTCTTTATTTCCTCATGTGGTTATTCAATTGCCTTAGCATTATTTATTGAGAAAATTGTCTGTTTTTTACTGCCATACAGTTCTTTTTTTATAAACTTGGTGTCCACATATATGTGCTTCTAGTTCTGGGTGTGCTTTCCCATTTTGTAGTTCTATTTTTCTTGATACCTGGTAGAGAACTTTCTTACACTTTGTATTTCCATATGAATATGAGATTCAGTTTATCAAATTCAAAAAGAATGATAATTTGATTGATATATCCAATCTACAGACTAATTTAGGAAGAGTTTAATTCTTTGCAATATTGAGTCTCCCAATCCATAAATATGGTATCTCTCTCTGTACTTATTTTTTTTATTTCTTTCGAGATTTATAGGTTTTACAGAGTTTCTCCTGTATTTTGTTAAAATTATATAGAAATAGTTGACTATTTTCTGTCATTTGTAAATAAAAATTTTAAAGAATTTTTACCAATTATTTGTTGATGATTAAAATTATAATGGATTTTTTATATTGATTTTGTATCTCACCACCTAACTAAACTTTCTTATCTGTTTTATTTATATGTAGATTATTTTGGATTCATTAAGTATTAAATCACCCAATCAGTGAATAAAGATTATTTCTTTCTTTCTTTCCAAATCTTTGTAGTAAATAACATTTATTTATTTTCCTTGTGTAACTACAATTCTATAACCTCCAGTGCAAATGTCAAATTATTAGTAATAACTTGCTTAACTCCAAAATGGGGAACTGTCAATGATTTATCATTGATTATTATGTTTTTTGTAACTTTTTGAAAGATATACATTATAAGATTATAGAAGTTGTGTTATATTCATAGTAGTATTTGGGGAAGGCTGTCATGACTGGATGGCGAATTTTGTCAGCAACTTTTTTTGTATCGATTGTGATGATTACATCAGGTTTCTCCTTTATTCTGTTAAACTAACCTTGAGTGCCTGGAACAAAATCAACTCTCAAATTTGCTGACAAAAATGTAAAATGATAAAAACACTTTAAAAAAAGAGTTTAACACTTTCTTAGATCTTAAACACATACCAACCTCATGATCCAGCAATTTCACTCCTGGATATTAACCTAAGAAGAATGAAAATACATATTCATAGAAAAACATACAGAAGAATTAACAAAGCAGTTTTTTTCCTAAAACCTTCAAACTTGAAACAACTTAAATGAGCATCTTTTGATAAATGGATATACAAGTTGTCATATATGCATACAACAGAATACTAATCCTCAATAAAATCAACAAATTATTGATCTACTCAATAATATGGATTAATTTCAAAACAGTACATTGAGTGAAAAAAGATACAAAGGAGTGCATTGTGTATTGTCCCAAACTCAAAAGCCCACTGCCATTCAGTCGATTCCAACTCATAGCAACCCTATAGGACAGAGTAAAACTGCCCCATAGGGTTTCCAAGGAGGGGCTGGTGGATTCCAACTGCTGACCATTTGGTTAGCAGCCAAGCTCTTAACCACTGTGACACCAGGACTCTTGCATTGTCCCATGTATATTAAATTCTAGAACAAGCAAAACTACTACCTTGCGATAAAATAGGTATACCCATTGCCATGGATGGAGTCAATTCCAACTCATAGCGACCCTATAGGACAGAGTGGAACTGTCCCGTAAGGTTTCCAAGGAGTGGCTGGGGGATTCAAACTGCTGACCTTTTGCTTAGCAGCTGAGTTTTTAACCACTGCGCCACCAGAACTCCAAACCAGATATAGACAGAGAATAAATGAAAATATCCAGCTATTTCCTGGGCTACCTGGACAACAATTTATTAATAGAAAAGAGCTGGGGCTTCTTAAGTAACCCAGAACTGCTATCTTACAGGTCAATTTTAATATACTTTATTTTACTTATGGACCCATAATGATAATCTTCTAGATCTCCCTCCAAAACAAAAAAGGTTTTATTTTATTTTTGGATTTTAATTTATACTTCCACTATAAATTTATCAATGAAATTAAAGACAACTTCATGTAGTTAAAATATTTTCATCATGTTATGTATAGATGTTTGCTGCCTTGACTTTTTCCTGTTGGTTTAGTATAGTACCCTTGTGAGCTCTAAAGGCATTGTTTGTTTCAAGAAATAATGCACCATTAATAGAAAAAAAAAAGAAAGTCCTGAATTTACAGGTACTTTTATATGTTTTTTAAGCCCTTTACTAGCTTAGAGCTCTAGTGGCACTGTGGTTAAGCGCTCGGCTGCAAACCAAAAGGTCAGTAGTTCGAACTCACCAGCTGCTCCAGGGCAGAAAGATACGGCAGTTGGCTTCAGTGATTTACACGCTTGGCAACCCTATGGGGCAGTTCTGTTCTGTCTTTTAGGGTTGTTATGAGTCAGAATCAACTCATAAGCAGTGGATTTTGTTTCGCTTTGCTAGCTAAAGTTAAATTGTATTTTAAAAATGTAGCTCAGAAATAAATTCATCCTTTGAATTTAGAACATTTAGTTATCCATCGGATAATTCAAAAAACAAAAAGTGTTAGTTTCTGCCTATGGAGCTGAATCTAGAATTTCAAAGTTGTTCCTTAAATTTTCATTAAATCATGCTAATTAAAAATGCAGGACACCTTCTTCCAAATCTCCGAATTATCAAGTTAAAATACACCCATTAATGTTGCCTACTACTGGGAATAATGTAAAAATATTTAAAAACTGACATGACATGGGTCCTTCTAACCATTCAGAAGAGATACCAGCGAATATCAGCTCTGACAAATAAATGAATTGCTAAAATAAATGAAATTTGTAAAAATAAAATAAAATTTGTTTCTTTTGTTTTAGATCTTAGTTGTTAAACAAGAAGGATGCAGCTTATTGAACCTTGAAAATAACATGATTTGTGTCAAAACTAAGATTTTTTTTACAGCTCTTAGTTTACAAAGCACTGTAACATAAGTTATTTAAGGTGATGGTCACAACTCTTTGCATTGTACTTAATCGAAATACCAAAACCTGTTGCCAATGAGTTGATTGCGACTCACAGCAACCTTACAGGACAAAGTAGAACCTCCTCACAGGTTTTCCTAGGCTGTAAATCTCTATGGAAGCAGATTGCCACATCTTTCTCCTGTAGAGCAGCTGGTGGATTCGAATCATAGACCTTTCTATTAGCAGACTCCGAGCGTTTAACTAATCTGTCAACAGGTCTCTTTTTAATCACAGTCATTTCCTCAAATCTCACCAAATTATCTCACCTAAATTACTACTAACATTTAGTGGAACTGATGTGAATTTGTCTGCTCACAAATTAAAATTACTTCCAGCTCATCATATGTTCTCATTTTTCTTCCTCCTCCTCCTCTGCAACCTTGCTTCATTCTTTTCTTTTCCCTCTTTTACTCTCTCCATATCTCTTATCTTTTCCCCCAACTTTAATCTTCTTGCTCAGCCTAAAAGCTCCCTGAGGTGAATTATGTATGTTACTCACTCCTCCATGTTTTAATGTCTAACTTCAAATCAAAAGATATCACTTCTTCAAAACCATATCCTCCTCCTTTTCTAGTGCCATTTTCCTTTGATGAATTTATTAAATTCTTGGCTTCCATTCATTTGTTCATTCATATATTTATTCAACCTTAATTTACTGAGGAACCAATTACCATGTGCCAAGAACTGTACTGTGCACTGAGTATGCTATGATGAATAAAACAAGAATAATCCATGTTTTCATGGAGCTTTCTACCTTATTAGAGAAAAGAGTACTGTATAAATATTGAAAAAAAGCATTAATGAAATAAACCGTATGTGATAATGGGAATTAGGAAATTATTTTTTGTTCATTATTATTATTGGCTGCTCTTGAGAATTGGTGGATTCAAAGACTGCAAGCAGGAGTACAAGGGCTACCAGGCATGAGGAGAAATTAATTTTACCTAAGTCTTGTATACAGGTGAAGGCAGAGGAATTTGTTAGCAGAGGGCAGCGAATGACCTTATCTAGTTTACGCCTCTGTGTAGGAGAAACTGTAAAAGTAAACAGGGAGCTTAAAAGGAGAAAACTGTATTTAAAATGGATGCCAACGAAAAAATATATATTTATATTTGAGGGTTATGACACATGAGTCTACAGAAACCTTTATTCTAGTTACTATTATTACTCCTATTATTAGGACATGTCTCCTCTCTGAGGTCACCACTCTCCAAACCGAGTGATCACCAAGCATCCTTCACTCTTTTTGGCTGGAGCACAAATGTCTCCCTACCCTGTGAGGGTTCTTGGAATAGTTCAGATTATTATAAACTGATTGTTTTTCATTTTTGTTTTTGTTTTTTTGCTCAGGATTTGGAATAGCACTATACATGTGCACAATATTATACTCAAGAAAAACTTAAAGGGACCTGCTATGGACTGAATTGTGTCCCCAAAAAATATCTGTCAACTTGGCTAGGTCATGATTCCCAGTATCATACGATTGTCTACCATTTTGTCATCTGATGTGATTTTCCTATGTGTTGTAAATCCTATTGCTATGATGTTAATGAGATGGATGAGCAGCAGTTATATTGATGATCTCAAGATTAGATAGTGTCTTAAGCCAATCTGTTTTGAGATATAAAAGACAGAAGCGAGCAGAGAGACATGAGGACTTCATACCACAAAGAAAGCAGCACTGGGAAAAGAGTGCATCCTTTGGACCCAGAGTTCCTGTGTGGAGAAGCTCCTAGTTCAGGGGAAGATTGATGACAAGGGACTTCCTCCAGAGCAGACAGAGAAAGCCTTCGCCTGGAGCTGACGCCCTGCATTTGGACTTCTAGCATACTAGACTGTGAGAGAATAAACTTCTGTTTGTTAAAGCCATCCACTTGTGGTATTTCTGTACAGCAACACTAGATGACTAAGACAGACCCCTATTCAGATTTCTGAATATCTATTTATTAATAAATCCTTTCTTTTGAGATGATGTCCCATAACTCTTCAATGCTCCAGTTTCTCTAAACTCTAATTACTGACTCTCTAACTTAGTGAAACCAAGACTCTCTTGTGTTTGTGTGTGTGCATGTGCATGTGTGTGTGGGGGTGGGATGTGTGTGTGTGTGTGTGTGTGTGTGTGTTTATTTTCTCTCTACCTGCAATCTGGAAATTTCCCCCAGGAATATGTCTAGGCAACAATATGGCTCATCTTTTTTCTTTCCCTTCTCTAAGGGCTCACAGTCATGCTCTGTTTGTTGTCCAATATTTGAAAACAGTTGTTTTATATTTTCTGTCTTCTTCCTGGTAGTGTGTGGTGGCTGCTAGGTCCAGTCTTTTTTCCATCATGGCTGAAAGTGCTAATTCTCCAGTATTATTTAAAAAATAAATATTCTCCCACAGTATAATCTCCTGGGTAGAAATCCAACTCTAGATAGTCTCACCAGTTAGTAACCTCAATAATTTTAGTTTCTGGTTTTATAGAAGTGGGTCAGAGATCATTGGCAAACAAAGAAAAATCTATAAAAATGGCCATAATTCTATAATTGTGAAATTATACACAGACAATATACATTTATAATAGATTTCAAAGTCAAAACTAAGTTTTTTACCTGAAAGGGCAGAAGTGAGGGGAGCATTTTTTAAGATTTTTCTACCAGGTAACCTTGCTATTTCCACAGATAATGAACACAGATGTCTTGGCAGGGAAAGGCTTTTTAGAAATTTCTGACTTGGCAACAATACAGGCACAAAAAAAACACTATAAATTTTTGGTAAATTTAGCCATGATTAAAGGCTCTTTAAACACTCCCCTAACCAACTTCTGTTGCAGTGATTCTGCTCTTTCATAGAATTCACTGGTGAAAATCTTGCCAGAGATGAAGTTTACAGCTCTGGATCCTTTCATGGAAGGCCCTGTTTTTGGCTGTATCAGCTAGGCTATCTGGAATAAAGTATCACAATGCCAGTGCTGCCACATTGGCCCAAGAATCTCGGGATCATCCACCTCCTATTTTGTGAGGTTCTCCAAAGTCATCAAATAATTTGGCTGTAAAATAGTCATGCAGGTCTGTCTGATTCTATTTTTAAAACACATAAATCATATCTCACCTCTGCCTACCTCAAGGGTCAGCCAATTATTAAGTTTTCTAGCTTGTTCTTCAAGGATTTTATAAGCTCTATGTATGTATTTTTCATCTTTATGGGAATAACTTCCATTCACTGAAATGCTTTCTAGGATGCTTATGATTGTGGTGACTACAATGATAGGATGGTCCAGGGAGAAGAGTCTGTGTGTATGTTGGAAATGGATATTAGCTTGTCTGCTATGTGTTGGGCTCAAGCCAGGAAGTAAAAGGAGATTTGAGCCAGGAATTAATTCCATGAAGGTAAATTCAGATTTAGAGATCCAGAAACTGCACCAACTTGAAATCAGGCATTGTATCAGTTTTCAGGTAGTCATTAACTAAGCCATATCAACATGGAAATACAGCAGACACACAAATATGATCTACACATACAAAGCAAAAGACTGCTGTGCATTCTTTATGTTATGTGTTCTTAAAAAAAAAAAAAAAAAAAAAAAAACCTCAGATTTGGAAGACACTAAAGGACAAAGAAAAAATAATTTGCTCAAATGTGAATCTCAACAATATTCTTCTGTTAGTTTTTTAATAACATATAGAAAATTCACATTCAGGACATAGAAAAATTCTGCCATGCTTCTTGTTGCTCCACTTTCTGCTCTATCTTTCTGCAAAGGTTATGGAAACACCTAAAGTGTCCTTGGCAAACTTTAATAACAAGTAAATAAGAAATAAAAGGACCTGAATCATAAGCAGATTTTAAATAATTTTAGCACCAAACTTTTCCCTCAGATTCATTCCTATTAAAACTGAAAACGTAAGCAAACAATATGTGAGTTATATACAGCTAGGGTAAAAATATAATCTATTCTCCAAACTGAGACATTTTTGAGACTGCTAGGGACATTTCTATAATCACAAAGGAACAACAAGCATAAATCAGGAGAGCAACATTTAAACCAGTGCATACAATCATCTTAATTATAGCAGAAGTGGTATGCTCTTATAATTTGACAGAGTTCTAATGTCTCTAAAATCAGGGCAATATTTTATATGGAAATAATGCTGAGGAAAAATAGCAAGGACATCTATGTTTCCATAAGTTTTATTCTAGACAACACAGAGCAGGAGATTAATATCCCCATTTGTACACGCCCTTTAATTCTGCTACCTACTGCAAGATGCAGTATACAAGTTTGTTAAAGAGAACAGGACAGGAAAAAAAAAAACAAACTTAGCTTTGGGAAGCAAACAGATGATAATTCTAACCCTGGTTCTACCTCCTCTTGGTTTAGCAACCCTGAGAAAGCCATTGAAATTCCTTGACTTCAGGTGTAAAACAGAGCCAGTGATACCTAACTCACAGGGTTGCTGTGCAAAATACCTTATACAATTTCTGAGGGCATAGCAGTTTCTAAGCATTAATTATTTCCTTAACCTCCCATACTCACTGGTATTCTAGCATACTTTTTAAGAATGAAGAAGCTCATGACCCCAATTAGCTATTAAATTTCTATAAAACTCTTTCTTTAATTTTCTGCCTTACTACATTGCATTCTTTTTTTTTTTTCCTAGCACCCCCTGAATTTTTAGCAGAATATAAGAATACTCGCATTTTGCAAATGCACTGGGTGGACACGAACATTTCATCTTTAACTGTACTATTTTACACACAGGTTGCTTTTCCATGGGAATAAACAAATAATACCATGCATAATTATGACAAAAAAGAATTAATCATTGCAAATACAAAAGAGAGACTTGAAGAACAAAGAAAAAAAATTCTTAGATTCACATTTGAGTAAATTTGTTCTTCTTTGTCCTTTATTTACTGTGTTTCAAACATGTTTGTTTTTTTCTTTTAAAGATACATGGAGTTCATCTGTTCATAATTTATTTTAGACAGTTATGCTGATGAACGTCATCTGTGGTG
This sequence comes from Trichechus manatus latirostris, assembly GCF_000243295.1. Taxonomy (NCBI): domain Eukaryota; kingdom Metazoa; phylum Chordata; class Mammalia; order Sirenia; family Trichechidae; genus Trichechus; species Trichechus manatus. The sequence continues at coordinate 774,280 of NW_004444257.1, forward strand.
CAGTGACATTCAATAAGAGCTTTAAAACTCTGGATTGTAAACTAATTACATCCCTGGCCATATTCTTGCCCTTATCTATTATTTTCTTTTCAAATATCCTAGGTTTTAAGGTTAACATGTTCCATTTTCAATAGTCTCAACTATACATTATCTTATTTTGTAATCATAGAATGATGGTATAATATATGTAATTAGATGTAATATAGGATGATATGCTGAAATATATATCCAAGCTGACCCATTCATATAAGATATTAGCAAATGCATACGCCTGTGTAATAATTAGAATTTTTAAAAGTATTCTGACACATCTATTAAATGCTTATATATTTAATATTAAACTTTCTTCTCTTGTATGATAAATTTCATTGATTACAATTTAGAATTCTCAACTTAGAAAAGATCTTAAAATTCTATGGTTTCAACCTCCTCATTTTTCATTTGAAAACTCTGAGGTCCAGAAAGGTTAGATAATTTGCCCAATACCACAAAATAGTAGTTAACCAAACTGGAACTAGAACGGAATTTGTCTGATTTTAAGACCTGTCATAATCCTTCTAACAATTTGCTATACAACAAAACCAAAAAAAAACAAACCCGTTGCCATCGAGTTGATTCCAACTACAGAGATCCTACAGGACAGAACAGAACTGCCCCGTGGGATTTCCAAGTAGCAGCTGGTGGATTCAAATGGCCAACTTTTTAGTTAACAGCCATAGCTCTTAAAACACTGAGCCACCAGGGCTCCACCACATATATGGAATTAATTAATATTCAATTTTTTGTATTTTTAAAGAAAATTATGTCTATGAAAAATACTTTTCAACAATAGTAAATATTTTCTTGAAAAATAATCATAAGATGATTTTCACCTGGTATGCTGTTTTGCTTTAAATTGCTGCCGTTGTTATTAGGTGCCATCGAGTTAGTTCTGACTCATAACAAGAAACCCCATGTACAACAGAATGAAACACTGCCCGGTCCTGTGTCATCCTCACAATCTTTGTTATGTTTGAGCCCGTTGTTGCAGTCACTGTGTCAATCCATCTTGTTGAGGGTCCTCCTGTTTTTTACTGACCCTCTACCAAGCATGATGTCCCTCTCCAAGGACTAGTCCCTCCTGATAACATGACCAAAGTACACGAGATGAAGTCTCACCATCCTCGCTTCCAAGGAGCACTATGGCTGTATTTCTTCCAAGACAGACTTGTTCATTCTTCTTACAGGTCATGGTATATTCAATATTCTTTGCCAACACCATAATTCAAAGGCATCAATTCTTCTTCGGTCTTCCTTATTCATTGTCCAGCTTTTGCATGCATGTGAGGTGACTGAAAACATCATGGTTTGGGTCGGGGCACCTTAGTCCTTAAACTGACATCTTTGCTTATTAACACTTTAAAGAGGTCTTTTGCAGCAGATTTGCTCAATGTAATTTGTCATTTGATTTCTGATGGCTGCTTCTGTGGGCATTGGTTATGCATCCAAGTAAAAGGAAATCTTTGACAACTTCAATCTTTTCTCTGTTTATCACGATGTTGCTTATTGGTCCAGTTGTGAGGATTTTTGTTTTCTTTAGGTTGAGGTGTAATCCATACTGAAGGCTGTGATCTTTGATCTTCATCAGTAAGTGCTTCAAGTCCTCTTCACTTTCAGCAAGCAAGGTTGTGCCATCTGCATATTGCAGGTTGTTAATGAGTCGTTCTCCAATCCTGATGCCACATTTTTCTTCATATAGTCCATCTTCTTGGATTATTTGCTCAGCATACAGATTGAATAAGTATGGTGAAAGGATACAAACCTGACACACACGTTTCTTGATTTTAAACCATGCAGTATCTATCCTCTTGCTCTGTTTGAACAACTGCCTCTTGGTCTATGTACAGATTTTTCATGAGCACAATTAAGTGTCCTGGAATTCCCATTCTTCGAAATGTTATCCATAATTTGTTATGATCCACACAGTTGAATGCCTCTGCATAGTCAATAAAACACAGGTAAACATCTTTCTCTGCTTTCAGCTAAGATTCATCTGACATCACTAACAATATCCCTGGGTCCACGTCCTCTTCTGAATCCAGCTTGAATTTCTGACAGTTCTCTGTCGCTGTACTGCTGCAACCGCTTTTGAATGATCTTTAGCAAAATACCAAAGACAGACTTAAAGAACAAAGAAAAAACAAATTTCTTAGATTCACACTTGAGTAAATTAGTGCTTTAAAATAAGCTCATATATATATTAATTTTATTGTGCTTTAGGTGAAAGTTTACAACTCAAGTTAATCTCTCATTCAAAAATTTATACAAATATTGTTTTGTGACATTGGTTGCAATCCGCACAATGAGACAGCAAGCTGTCCCTTCCTACCCCACACTCCCTGTGTCCATTTGTCCAGTTCCTGTCCCTTCCTGCCTTCTCGTCTTGCTTTTGGACAGGAGTTGTCCACTTGGTCTTGTATTGAACTAAGAAGCACATTCCTCACGTGTAATTTTTTTGTTTTATAGGCCTGTCTAATCTTTGTCAGAAAAGGAGGCTTTGGGAGTGGTTTCAGTTTTGAGTTAGCAGAGTATCCAGGGGCCAAAGTCTCTGAGGTTCCTCCAATCTCGGTGGCACCAGTAAGTCTGGTCTTTTTTCATGAATTTGAATTCTGTTCTGCAGTTTTCTCCGTTCTGTCCGGGACTGTCTCTTGCGATCCCTATCAGAGCTGTTGGTGCTGGTAGCCAGGCACCATCTAGATTTTCTGGTCTCAGGCTGATGGATTCTCTGGTTCATGTGGCCCTTTAGTCCTGGTGGTACAGTAGTTAAGGTGATCAGCTGCTAACCAAAAGGTCAGTGGTTTGAATCCACCAGCTGCTTCGCACAAGAAAGATGTAGCAGTTTGCTTCCATAAAGATTTTGGAGCCCCGGTGGTACAGTGGTTAAGAGTTTGGCTGCTAACTGAAAGGATGGCAGTTCGAATCCACCAGCTGCTCTTTGGAAACCTTATGGGGCAGTTCTACTCTGTCCTATAGAGTTGCTATGAGTCAGAATTGACTCGATGACAACGAGTATTTTATTCCTTTGGGCTAATATTTTCCTAGTGTCTTTGTTTTTCTTCATTCTCCTTTGCTCCTGATGGGATGGGACCAACAGATGTATCCTAGACAGCCGCTCACAAACTTTTAACACCCCAGACACTACTCATCAAAGCAGGATGTTGAACATTTTCTTTATTAACTATGTTATGCCAATTGACCTAACTGTCCCCTGAGACTGTGGCCCCCAACCCTTAGCTTCAGCAACTCAGTACTTCAGAGTGTTTGGATGCGTCTAGGGAACTTCTATAACTTTTCCTTTGGTCCGGTTGTGCTGACTTCCCCTATATTGTGTGTTGCCTTTCCCTTCACCAAAGTTGACATTTGTCTACTATCTAGTTAGTGATTTATCTTCCTCCTTCCCTCCCCATCCTCATAACAATAAAAGAATGTTGTGTGTGTGTGTGTGTAAACTTTTTCTTGAGTGTTTATAATAGTGGTCTCATACAATATTTGTCCTTTTGTGACCAACTTATTTCACTGAGCATAATGCCTCCAGATATATCCATGTTGTGAGATGTTTCATGGATTTATCATTGTTCTTATTGTTGTATTCCATCGTGTGTATGTACCATAATTTGTTTATTCATTCCTCTGTTGATGGGCATTTAGGATGTTTCCATCTTCTTCCTATTGTGAATAGTGAGCAAGCCTATATATTAATGTACAGGAACCTGTACACAGACCAAGAGACAGTTGTCCGAACAGAACAAGGGCATACTACATAGTTTAAAATCAGAAAAGGTGTGCGTCAGGGTTGTATCCTTTCACCATACTTATTCAAACTGCATGCTGAGCATATAATCCAAGAAGCTGGACTATATGAAGAAAAATGTGGCATCAGGATTGGAGGAAGAGTCATAAACAACCTGCGATATGCAGATGGCACAACCTTGTTTGCTGAAAGCGAAGAGGACTTGAAGCAATTACTGATGAAAATCCAAGACTACAGCCTTCAGTAGGGATCGCACCTCAATGTAAAGAAAACAAAAATCTTCACAACTGGACCAGTAAGCAGCATCATGATAAAAAGAGAAAATAGTGAAGTCGTCAAGGACTTCATTTTACTTGGATCCACAATCAATGCCCATGGCAGTAGCAGTCAATAAATCAAATGATGCATTGCATTTGGCAAGTCTGCTGCAAAAGACGATTTTAAAGTGTTAAAAGGAAAGATGTCACCTTGAGGACTAATGTACACCTGACTCAAGCCATGGTATTTTCAATCGCCTCTTATGCACTTGAAAGCTGGACAATGAACAAGGAAGACTAAAGAAGAATTGATGCCTTTGAATTATGGTGTTGGAAAAGAGCATTGAATATATCACCATGGACTGCCAGAAGGACTAACAAAGCAGTCTTTGAAGATGTACAGCCAGAATGCTCTTTAGATGCGAGAATGGCGAGACTTCTCACATCCTTTGAATTTGTTATCAGGAGGGACTAGTCCCTAGAGAACGACACCATGCTAGGTAAAGTAGAGGGTCAACGAAAAAGAGAAAGACCTTCAGTGAGATGGACTGACACAGTGGCTTCAACAATGGGCTCAAACACAGCAATAATTGTGAGTATGGCACAGGACCAGGCAGCATTTCATTCTGTTGTACACAGGGCTGCTATGAGTGGAACCAACGCGATGGCACCTAACAATAAAACAACATATATTAATAGCATTTCTACACACGGCCTACAGAAAAGTAATTTAATATATTAATTCAGAGAGAGAGAGCAAGGTAATCTACAGACTTCAGAACGCAGATTGCAATGTCCTGTGTTAAAATTATTTATGAATAATAAAATTATTTTTATCTTTTACTTTCCAAAAATGCTAATGGAGATTTCTTACTTTTTATAAGTTTCTAGATTTTCTAAAAACTGTGTTAATATAAATTTAATCTGCCAAAATAAATATGGTAAGCTGATTTTTACAGGACTACTCTGAGATACATACAACGGCTTCAAATTAATCTGTGTGCACAATCTATTTAATAAGCTTATCAGTCAGATTACCAGCTAACTAAAGGGGAGAGGAGAAAAAAAAATTCCAAAAATATTTATTTTTACTCAACTGAGATTACCTGAGTAATAGTCTTACTCTCTACTTTACTGTTATTTTTGGCCTTTAAGTTTGATTGAATCTATGACAGTTTGGCTGCTAACCAAAAGGTCGGCAGTTCGAATCCACTATCCGTCCCTTGGAAACCCTATAGAGCAATTCTATTCTGTCTTATAGGGTCTCTATGAGTCCAAATCGACTTGATGGCAATGAGTTTGGTTTTGTTTATGCATAGGACACATTTAGCAGTTAATTGCCAATAACGATATTCATAATACCCGAAGAAATTGGCTTCAATATGCTACGCTTCCTTTGCCTGTTTCAGTGGTACTGTCTTGGCAAACTGCCTTTAACCCAAGGGCATCGATTTGCATAACAATTTGCATAAAGTGTTTAATAAAAAATAAAATCAATTTCAAAATTCATTTGCATCTTCATGATAAATTAGAAAAATTATATGGTAGATGAACATCCTTACAATTAGGACAGGCGTTTAAATGGTCACCTTTCTTTTCTTCCACTTTGTTTTGCCAAGGGATAATTTTCATGACCAAAGATAAGGAGACAAAAAGGATAAATCATAAAAAGAATTATTAAAATTAAAAAAAAACCTGACAAAACATCACTAACGAATTAAATAAAAATTGAAAATCATGTTAGTAACTTCTATTTAAATGTATTAAATAACATTTATTCTAAAAATAGTTGTCCTAATACTCTTTTTTCCAGGAGATAATCCAGACAGAAATAGAGAGAGAGGTTAGGCACTCTGGGATATACAAGGACTTTTTCTTTAATCACTGCTATTAGCATCCTTAACTAAATTAAAAATGTATAAATAGTAATTAATGCTGTCTCCAGTTTATGAATTGAAATATTAAATACATACTTAAATTAACAATTATAAAATGTCTGTTTACTCAATTTCTAAGTTAAAACTCATAACTTTCTACAGCTTTACGATACCAAGTGAATAGAACATATGCAAAAACGTGCTACTGAAGATAATCTGAAGCCAGTCCCTCTTAATATGGCAAAGACACATGTATTGCACAATCTCTTACCGAGTTAATGAGAATATCCTCAATAGTCACATACAAAACTTGATAACATTTATAAATATCAACATTTTACAATTCCTATAGGCAGGACATTTTATAAACTCATATTCAGAATACAACTTTGTCTCTTGCTATACCATTTATTCATTAGCTTTGTCATTAAATGAATCACTTTTGTCTGAAAAAGGATTGTGTCCCTATAGGTTAAATGAAGTTTTTGTTGATTGAACCAATCTTACTGATAATTCAGTCAATGGAAGGAAGTGGTATTGATCATTTAGTGCATAAAATCTCACTCTTAGGAGTCATTTTTAATTTGAGCTATTGTCTGAGCTCACAATGTCAATGACCAGAAGATGTATATAGATTGGCAAGAGGAATATCAGATAAAATAGATTTACTATTAAACTAAGGTGCAAAAATTGAATAATAATTATATGAATGATAATATATTTTAAATCAGGGAATGTAGACTCTAACATATTTTAAATAAACATTTTGCCAATTAACACCTGTAATATAGCTAGGGATTGGAATAATAGCAAATACTTATGAAAAAATCTGGTAAAAACTATGACATGGAATAAAAAATCTAATGGTGATTTTTTTGTTGTTGTTAAATTATTTCTACTCCCACCTCCAAAAAAAAATTATGGCTCACAATGTGACATTTTGTGTAAGAACAAAACAATACAGAATGGATCATGCTATAAAAAAATGGTGAATATCCTGAAGTATGATAGTTAAGAGAAAACACTCTGGAGCCAGATGATCTAAATTGAAATCATAGCTCTGCCACATAATTGCCAAGTAACCATGGGGAGTTTATTTATTCTAATTACTCTCTCTGGGATTCATTATCCTCATCTGTAAAATGAGGTTAATTATAGAATATATACCAACTTCATAAGATTATTGCAAGTATTACTGTTATTGTTAGCTGTCTTTGAGTCGGCCCCCAACTCATGGCATCCCATGCACAACAGAATGAAATGTTGCCCCAGTCCTGCACCATCCTCATCATCAGCCTTTCTTCCTAGTCCATCTTAGTTTAGAAACTCCACTGAAACCTGTTGAGCATTATAACCACATGCAAGCTACCAGTGACAGACAGATGGTTGCTGCCTATGAGGTGCATTGGCCTAAAATAGATCCTGAATCTTCAGCACGGAAGGTGAGAATTCTACCACTGAACCACCAATGCCACATATTATGAGGATTAAATGAGTTAATACATTGGAAGCTCTTAGAAAATTACCTGGCACAGATTAAACTATATGTGTTTTCTGAGAGGATGATGGCCACTGTTTGAACCATGGAAAGAACCTAGAACAAAAATGGGGAGCCCTAGTTACAGAGACATAACAAATCACTTTCTGTACTTGGACTTCTTGTCTATAAAGATTTGGACTAGATCAGTGATTCTCAACCCTGGATACACATTAAAACTACTTGGGATTCTTAAGATATTAAAAAAAAAATTAAATGTCTCAGTGAGTCTAATGAGTTTTCAGGATTGAGAACCTAATGTATTAGAATCATTAGTTCTCTTTTACCTCTAAAATCCTATCATTCGAAAGTATTTAATTTGTTCTTGCTTGTATTCCTTTACCTTATAAAATGACATAGGAGAGTATTACATTTCCCTTATAGGAATTTGCTGAGAATAAACCAATACTTATAAAACCAGTAATGAAGTAATAATGGATTCATTAAGAATGGTTAGATTTTCTTATGCAAACGAAAATGTTGTTATTTCTCCTATTAAAGTCTATGTTCTCAAGGGGGTAAATCATCAATATAGAATCTAAATGTTAATAGGTGACATCCTTTTTTGAAATCTCACGTTTTTTCTGTAGTTAGCTGTTGATGTATTTAACCTTAAAAAAAATAAATGTCTGAAAAAATGTTCACAGTAGAAAGGACATCTAGAACACAGGCCTGAAAGTGAAGAGCATATTCAGGGGTTATCAAGAGCTACATTTCATACAGAGCTATGCAACAGAGTAGATTAAAGAACTAGGCTGTGAACAACCTCACATTAAAAAAATTTGTATTTCATATGTGAGCTACATGTTTCAGTTGGTAAGTGTTTGAAATGAATTCTGAAATGAACAAGACACTCTTTGTCAATAGATCTCATACCTTCTGCGTGTGTGTTCCTTAAACGCATACTCACATTCACATACACAACATCCACACACACACTCACACACACACACAAATGCACACCAGAAGGTTTGATCCAAACTTAGTGTTTTTTAGGTTGTTTCCATCTTTTTGCGATTGTAAACAATGCTGCAATGAACATGGGTATGCGTATGTCTATTTGTGTGATGACTCTTATTTTTCTACGATATATTCCGGAGTAGGATTGCTGGATCATATAGTATTTCTATGTCTAGCTTTCTAAGGAAGCGCCATATTGTTTTTCAACCGAGATGCCCATCAACAGATGAATAGATAAACAAACTATGGTACATACATGCATGGAGTATTACCCAACGATAAATAACAATAATGAATCTACGAAGCATTGCATAACATGAATGAATCTGGAGGGCATTATGCTGAGTGAAATAAGTCAATCACAAAAGGACAAATATTGTATGAGACCGCTACTATAAAAATTCATGTAAAGGTTTACACACAAAAAGAAATAATCTTTGACAGTTACAAGGGAGGGGAGGGGTGGGGGTGGAAAATCACTAAATAGACAATAGATAAGTGGTAACTATGGTGAAGGGCAAGACAGTACACAGTACTGGGGAAGCCAGGACACCTTGTTCAGGGTAAGGTCATGGAAGCTCCATGGACAAATCCAAACTCCCTTAGGTATGGAATTGCTGGGTGGGAGGGCTGTGAGGACCATGGTCTCAGGGAACATCTAGCTCAATTGGCAAAACATAGTTTATAAAGAAAATGTTCTACATTCTACTTTGGTGAGTAGCGTTTGGGGTCTTAAAAGCCTGTGAGCAGCCATCTAAGATACTCCACTGATCTCACCCCTTTGGGAACAAGGGAGAATGAAGAAAACTAAAGACACAAGGGAGTAATGGACCACATCTACCACAGCCTCCACCGGACTGAGTCTAGTACAACTAGATGGTGCCCGGCTACCACCACTTACTGCTCCGACAGGGATCACAATAGAGGGTCCCAGACAGAGCTGGAGAAAAATGTAAAACAAAATTCTAACTCATAAAAAAAGACCAGACTTACTGGCCTGACAGAGACTGGAGAAACCCTGAGAATATGGCCCCAGGACACCCTTTTAACTCAGTAATGAAGTCACTCCTGAGGTTCACCCTTCAGCCAAAGATTAGACAGGCCCATAAAACAAAATTGACTAAAGGGGCACACCAGCCCAGGGGCAAGGACTAGAAGGCAGGAGAGGTCAGGAAAGCTGGTAATAGGGAACCTAAGGTCGAGAAGGGAGTGTTGACATGTCGTTGGGTTGCTAATCAATGTCATAAAACAATATATGTACTAACTGTTGAATGAGAAGCTAGTTTGGTCTGTAAACCTTCATCTAAAGCACAATTAAAACAAAAAGATAAAAAAAAATAAAAAACTTTATGTTACTGAAGTTGTTGCTCAACTGCTCACCAAAGGGTTGATGGTTCAAATCCACCCAGCAGCACCACTGAAGATAAGCCTGGAGATCTACTTCCGTAAGATTACGGCCATTGAAAACACTTCTGGGTACAGTTCTACTGTGAAACACACGTAGTCAGCATAATTCAGAATTAACTCAAGGGTAACATTTTTTGTTTTTACTGTTTTATATTTGTTTGTTTTGTTTTTAAGTATATGCCAGACACTACAATACACTAATCACTTCATCAACTTACTCAATCCTAACAACAAAATTCACTGATCCATATTTGAAGAGAGGCTTTGATTCCATAGGAGGGTGCTGTGGGGTTGAGAGAGAGACAGATGCCAGCTATACCTAGAAGCAGAATATTTGATGTTGTGAACAAATGTGAAATTATTCACTACAGATGATCTGGTAAGCAAGGTAAGCACCATGCTTACCTTTCCTATTGGATAATGCACCCTTGGTGGCTACATAAAATAGTCATAATGTTTTATTTTGCACTTTCTTGCCATTAGTATATAGTAATGATTTTGTGCCTTTTTTTGGTTAAAACATTAACATTTTGCATCTTTCCTTTCCCAAGACTGCCAGTATACTGAATTGCATAATAATAAAATGTATATATGCTATCCTGAGAAGAAAAGAGTTTGCAAATATAAGCCATTTATTATGCGATGTCATGATGATACTTCTTCCTAAAATATTTAGAAGACTCAAAAATGGTTGTGTCACAGACTCATTAACGTTTTTTGTTTGCTTTTATTTTGCGAACAATTAATTTTGTAAATGGCTATCAAATAACAAAGCCCTGTGGTTTATTTAAAGAGTGGGCTTATTTTTTCTTTCTTTTTTTAAGTTATGAGAAAAATAACTTTTTCTTTTTGAAAATTCTATAAAATTCCAAGTTTTGAAATGCATCTCATGTTTTCTCTACATGCACTTGGCATGCAAATTTTTTCTCAAGAGTAAGTCAAGCACCACTGTTCTCTTTAGAAGTCAAGTAGAGTTGAGTCTCTGAACATGCAGACATTTTGAGTACATTTATAATCTGATTCTTTGTCCCCATGTAGCCTATCTGGTCTACACAGTGCAATACAAATTCTACACTACGCAAATTCTACACTACAAATACAAATTCTACATTATGTAAAAGATGGCCCATTTTCTGCTAAGACTTTGACATAAAATAAACTTCAGAAATCTTCTGAAGCTAATAAAAAGTTTGAGATTTAAAACTCACCCAAGCTAGGCAGTTTAAAATGACGACACTGGCAGAACAAGCCCCAGGGACTATGGGAGTACTCTATAATAGCAGTGAATATCTCAACCTAACAGGGATGTAAGTGATTGGTTGTATTCAAATGAGCAATGGTTTGGAGTTGGGAAGGCTTAGATTTGAATTCTTATCACTAATAACTAAGTGTGAGCCTTGGAGAATTATCTGATTTCTCCAGGATTCAGCTTTTTTACCTTAAAAAAAGTGGGATACAATAATTGAGCTACTGTGTTGGTATATGCACACAGCTTGTAGATAATGATCCCAGCAATGCTCAAGAAACATCAGTTTCCTTCACTTTGGCTTTCCTAAAGCAATCCCATTTTTTGCTTCATCACACAATTAGTTTGGTTTCTGAGATACTTCACACCAAGCATCTGGGTATGCCTCTCTGACTATTCCTTTTATAGATATAGAAAGTTACTTATTATGAAAAGCCGGCTGAATTTCCCAAGACAAACCATGTATAAAGCTCCCAAATTAGCCAGATTTGTTCAAAGAATTATCCACAGTATCAAAACGAAAGAAAAATGTCGATCAAATTTCCAAATGCTTTGAAACAAGCCTACCATAAATGCATCACTTAAACACATTGTGTCTGATACTAAATAAATAAATAAATAGTGTACCCCACTGGAAACAAATGAATTACAGTTTTATGTTTTGTTGTATGTAAAAAGCAAAATTTTAAATATGCAATCATTAGACCAAATCTACTAGTAAGTTTGCTCTAGATGGGACTCTTTTCATGATTAGGTATTCTTTTAAAGTATAGGAAATCCATAAAAGCAAAAAAAAAGTGAAAATCGTTTATTAAATGATTTGTACGGCTACATTTAATTCTACACATAAACTACTTATGACAGTTTATTTATGATTATATATAACTAATCCAGAAGCCGACCCTTGGAAACACTACGGGGCAGTTCTACTCTGTCCTACAGGGTCGCTATGTGTCGGAACCAACTTGACACCACCTAACAACAACAAATACAACTACTTCAAATCCAGTTCCAAGTAATCAGAGTATTAATCATAAATATGTGAAGTATCAAAATGAGAAGGGCCTATATATTAATTCTAAATATATACATTATAACCAAACCAATTTATTCCAAGAAAAATGTTCTTTCTAATATTGCCTTAAGGAAAACTGGGAAGAGAACAGAGCATTAAAGTAGTGCAGTTTTTTTTTTCTAGGATCATAAAAAAATTGATTCTAAAACAGTAGCTGTCCCCCTGATTTTTTTTTTTTTTAATTTGTGAAGCTAAAGGTCAATTTACTTTAATTCTCGAAAAACAGTTGGAAATTGTGACTTGACACATCTGTTGTTGATGTTATTTCACCCAAATTGTTTTTACATTTCCCAACAAATACTAATTAAGATCTAGGGTTGTGAGACGATTAATTGATTTTTTTCCCTTAATTTTGACCGTTTTTTTCCATTCATTTTTGGGATCATGACACACATCCTAAATCTTAAATGTAAATTTAAATGAGCCTACAGTCAGGTCCTGGCATTTATAATACCAAAGAATGTAGTCTTTAAACATTACTATTTTTAAATAATATTAATAATAATTAAGGCTTTGATAATCTTAGCACTTAAATCAGCTTCTCAACTATGTAAAAAAAAAGAATTATATGAGGTTAGTGTGTAGAATAAATTAACTAACAAAAGTGTATATTATACTTCAGATATAAAAATTAAATTGAATCAATTTAGACTAGTATTCAATTTATTTCCATTTACGGACACTCGGCACTGAGAAAGATCTCTATTCAAATATTATTTACAGTACTAATATGTATTCACAAAAAGGAATCAAGAAGTACAAGCACTATCATTAACAACAGGAGAACAGAACACTTCTCTGAGTATATTTTATAGAACATTAATTCTACAATACCCCCATCAGCATTCTTCAAATAATTAAAAAAAAAAAGTTAGGTCCCAATGTCTGAAAACCTGCTTTCCTATTCATATATTTATATCAGTATATGAAATATCCTAGGAAGTCCTGAAATTCTTCAACAAATAAGAGATTTAACATTATTTAAACCAGATTTTAACTAAAAAAGGCTGGACGACGAGTAAGGAAGACTGAAAAAGAATTGATGCCCTTGAATTGCGGTGTTGGAGAAGAATATTGAATATACCATGGACTGCCAAAAGAAGCAACAAATCTATCTTGGAAGAAGTACAACCAGAATGCTCCTTAGAAGCGAAGATGACAAGACTATGTCTCACATACTTTGGACATGTTATCAGGAGAGACCAGTCCCTGGAGAAGGACATCATGCCTGGCAAAGTAGAGGGTCAGTGAAAAACAGGAAAACTCTCAACAAGATGGACTGACACAGTGGCCGCAACAATGGGCTCAAGCATAACAACAATTGTGAGGATGGCGCTGGATCAGGCAATGTTTCGTTCTGTTGTACACGGAGTCGCTATGAGTCAGAATCGACTCAACCGCACCTAACAACAACAAACCAGATTTTTGCTAAAATTATTTGGGAGTGACAAGGGTCATTTCATGGGATTGATTTTTGGTACAATATGTGAGAAATGCAGGAATAAAAAAAAAAATCCCATTAGAATTGATGGGGAATACCTGCTTCAGTATATTTATCAAATAAACGTGTAAGACTTTAGAATTAAGCACATATATATTTTAAAGAATTGTATCACATTTAGGACACCAAGGGCAAAACTACAATTCTTAAAGCACCAAGAAGTCCAACATAATTACATTCTATTGGAGACCATATGAGTAGTAGTAGGTACAATTCAACCAAATATAAATTAAAACTATTTACTTGGTTATTCTATATCATAAGGCTAATTTCAAATATAATTAATCTGTTGCTTAAAAAATCTAAAAATAGAAACTAAAAGGAAGAATTCCAAGACTTTGCTAAATATTGTGAAAATCAACCAACATTCACCATTAGTTTTACTCCTTTGTCAAAGAGAACAGTAACACATTATAGAGATATTTCAGGCAGCTTGGCTTTTGCATAACGTCTGGCATAGTGGTATTCATCAGTCTGCATTCTTTGCCAATCAATGGGACATCTTCCCATTGTGTAGTGGTGTAAAATGAAGCCTGAACAACTGGAAATAAAGAATAAATAAAAAATAAATGGATTTGTATAGAATATGTTATTTAAAAAAATAGCATGGAAATCATATTTCATCTTTGAAAATAATATCTTGGAATCGAAGCTAGTTTTCAGCCAATGTAAGACTGTGTGAGATACAGTAATCCTGATCACCACGTCAAAAAATTATGTTTGTAGATCTTTAATGTCTGTGAAAAGTTTCTTAGTTTTTTAATGATATAAAATTCAGAACAAAGTCTGTCAAAATATTTTCCAAGATGAATAACATATTTAATGACTGTTTAAAAGTTAAGAATATACAAATTAATACAAATATGAAACCTTAATTTTTTAAATATATCTTCAGTGTTAAGGTATGATTAGATCTCTAATCTATACATAGCATTTTGATAGGTGTAAAAGCAGAGGACTGACATCAGATCAGGGAAAAAACCTTTTAGGTTACGTAGGTCTGGTGATTACATTAAATAGTTTTCCCATTGGGCTTGCAATTTTGTTTCATACAATATTTTTTCAAAGACTGTACTCCTATAACCTCCTTTGTACATGTAAATTCAAGGTCATGAATTCATATAATTATTGCAAGAAATGTGGCATCCCATGAAAAAAAATTTCTCTACAGTATCCCTTCCAGATGACTGTTGTTAGGGGCCGTCAAGTTGGTTCCGACTCATAGTGACCCTATATACAACGAAGGAAATACTGCCACATGGAAGTGTGTTATTCTCTCACTAAGATCTGTGATTATGCAATAAAAATAAGCACTCCATCAATTTCTCCCTAATCTATAGGACAAAATATAAATGCAAATGTTGACAAACTTAAAATGATACATTTACATTGGTTTCTTTCATTCTACTTTAAATTCGAACCATTTTTTTTAAAACCCTTAGGTAATTCCACATAGCACTGTGAAAGGAGAAAGAAATCTTACAGTAAATTCAGTGCCACTGAAAATTCTTTTTTTTTTTAATGTAAATGTTGACTTATAATTCATGGTGCATTTCAACTTTTTCCACTCAAAAAAAGAGCATTACTTTTGTTTTCACCAACATAGGGCAACGGTTTTTGTCCTCTTGGAAAAAAAGATTTTATCACTATACATTTATGTCATACAGTTTATATAACTCATAAACTCATAAGTTTAATGACTCATAGAAGATATTAAAGGTTGATAAATTAAATTTTGTTTCTTGTTTGTTTTAGTGATTAATGTTTTATCATGAATTCTAATTCAATGTGGTTCAGATTCGAGCTGTATGATTACCATCTAGTGAAACAATGAAGTCTGAATGCTAAAGGGGAATATAACTATATAAAGTTTAGGGAAAACTAATCATTGTGTTTTAAATATTGAGTAGGTAAGAAACCATACAGAGTCTAGTTATTGAAAATCTTTAGCCAAATTCCAAAAAATACAAGGACTTTGGAGAGGAAGTTACTCTGAGAAACAAAGCACTTTAAAAATAAAGTATGGGGGTTGGGCTTGGATTCAGGGTTACTGTGTTGTATAATTTCAGAGAAAAAGGACACCATTCATCTGGATACATGTGAATGGTTCCTCCTAGAGTTATGTGATGTGGGAGTAGTACTTACACTTTTGATATAGTTCAAAGAGAGGAACATCATTGGCAATGGGCTTAAAAAAGACAAAAAATTGAAGGTAATATCTGACTATTATTTAATGTCATCTTGGCTTTGAAATAAAAGGACTTTTTTTTGAAAAGCAAAAAAAAAAAAAAAATAAAGTATGGGTTCTAAATGTATGAGAACTTCAGACCTAGAAAGAACAGAGTGACAATTTAGTTCTTAGGTTACAATACATGGAGAAGTAGTGTTCAAATTCAGATCTTCCTATTCCATGTCCACTCCAAT
The DNA here is from genome assembly GCF_000243295.1 of Trichechus manatus latirostris. Classification (NCBI taxonomy): domain Eukaryota; kingdom Metazoa; phylum Chordata; class Mammalia; order Sirenia; family Trichechidae; genus Trichechus; species Trichechus manatus. The sequence continues at coordinate 790,354 of NW_004444257.1, forward strand.
TTTGAGTAATGGTTCCATTCTGCCTTATGAAGCTAAAGTAGAAATAAGCATTTTAATTCCATTTATGGGTCAAACTCAGAATTAGAGTATTAGTTCTGAATCTTTTAATTTAAAGTAGAGAGCAGAGCATGATAGGACTTTATACCTGGTCTATTTAGAAAAACCTTAAAATGACCCTTTCCGCTAATTCCAATCATCTTATCCAACTTTTGTAAAACTTAAGACATCTGTGGATGACACTGTTGGCCAATATTTCCAAAATTTCATCTTCCATTCTCAGTTAAATCTCTGATCCCTATGTACCAGCCTACACCTCTCCTTGTCACTGCCATATACCAAAGCTTTCATTCAATTAAGACTTTGACATCTGGGTTATAGTTATCCTCTCCACCAGATGCCCTGCTAACATTCAGCATATTTCATTCAATAATTTGGCCCTGAATTTCTTTACTCTTTCAATCCTAGTGCCCTGCTACTTCCCACTTCAGCCACATATTTGCATGTTTATAACTGGGACATGGAGCCCTGGTGGCACAGCAGTTGAGAGATCGGCTGCTAACTAAAAGGTTAGCAGTTCAAACCCACCAGCCACTCCTTGGAAACCCTATGGGGCATTTCTTCACTGAACATTATAACCTAGAATTTTTACAATTCTAAAGTTATAAATATAAACATCCCACTCTCTGGAGATAAATTTCTATATTACTAGATTGCTCACTCAATTAATTAGTAGAAATAATTATATCAGAAGAAAGATTTATTAACACATGACTGTCCTCAAGTTCTCTTTCCAATCCACATTCCCCCTCCTCAAAATGAATTTACTTTTGCTTGCCTAAGATAGATCAAGATTTGAAGATTGGTAAGAATGCTGACCAGGACCCTGGTCAAACTTTATTTTTAAACTTTGGCACCCCATTGTGGTAAAATATATTACTGTTCTCAATTATTTACTTTTCCTTTCCTACAAGAGGCTTATGTATCCTTACCCATTGCCAAGTGACTTATAAAGATTTTCTGTGGGAGAAATATTATTTCCCAGCCTCCATTCAGACTTAGCTATGTGTCTCACTTTGGCCAATAAAATGCCAATTCTAGTTCTAAAGCAGAAGCTTTAAACATCTTCACACACTTTCTTTAGTGCTCTTGCTCTTTCATTCCATTAAAAGAACAGCATGCCCCAGATTGGGACAACTTCCTCAGTCTGACTCCTGGAATGAAAAGACACATGGTGCATAGCTATAAAGTGAGCAAGAAATAAACCATAATTGTGATAAGCAAAGCATATAGGACATGAAGGTCATGGAGAAAACTGCACTGCTAATCAGAAACTCTGTCCGAGATAATTTGGGTGCTTTGACATAAGATATTAGATGTTCCTAAGCAGGTGGTGGGTGAAACAATATTGAGGAGAAAATGATAAAGACTTTAAAAAAGTATACCTGTGGGTTTTATAGGATAAATTTTATGGCAGATGTAAGCAGCACAATTCTTTTAACATTTATTTTGGTTCTGGAATGATGCTCTTGAAATATGAGACAAGGCCAAGTTTAGACAACACGTAGCTCAGCTGTATGTTTAGAGCATATAAAAACAGCAAACATTCAGGAAAACAATACCGTTTATAACAGACCCTAAAAAAATAAAATACTTAGGAATAAATCTAACCGGGGATGTAAAAGACCTATATGAAGAAAACTAAAAAACACTACTGCAAGAAACCCAAAGGGATCTATATAAATGGAAAAACATACCATGCTCAGGGATAGATAGATTCAACATTGTGAAAATCCAATTCTACCCAAAGTAACTTGTAAATACAATGCAATCCCGATCCAAATACCAACAACATTCTTTAAAGAGATGGAAAAATTAATCATTAACTGCATCTAGAAAGGGAAGAAGCCCCAGGTAAGTAAAGCACTATTGAAGAAGAAAAATAAAGTAGGAGGACTTACACTACCTGACCTCAGAACCTACTATACAGCTATGGTAGTCAAAACAGCCTGGTACTGGTACAACAACAGATACATTGATCAATGGAACAGAGTTGAGAACCCAGATGTAAATCCATCCACCTAGGGTCACCTGATCTTCAACAAGGGCCTAAAGTCCTTTAAGTGGGGAAAAGACAGTCTTTTTAAAAAATGGTGCTGGCAAAACTGGATGTCCATCTGCAAAAAAATGAAACAGGACCCATACCTCACACTATATACAAAAACTAAAATGGATCAAAGATCTAAATATTAAGCCAAAAACTATCAAGTTCATACAAGAAAAATAGGATCAATGCTAGAGGCCCTAATACATAGCATTAACAGGATACAAACCATAACCAACAACACACAAACTCCAGTAGATAAGCTAGATAAGTGAGATCTTCTAAAAATTAAACACTTACGCTCATCAAAAGACTTCATAAAAAGAGTTAAAAAAGAACCTACAGACTGGGAAAAATTTTTGGACATTACAAGTCAGATAAAGGTCTCATCTCTAAAATCTACAAGAAAATCAAACACCTCTACAACAAAAAGACAAATAATCCAATTGAAAAATGGGCAAAGGAAATGAACAGACACTTCATCAAAGAAGACATTCAAGCAGCCAACAGACACATGAGGAAATGCTTCCAATCACTAGCCATTAGAGAAATGCAAATTAAAACCACAATGAGATACCATGTCACCCCAGCATTATTGGCACGAATCAAAAAAACTGGAAATAACAAATGTTGGAGAGGCTGCAGGGAGATCACAACTCTTATGCACTGCTGGTGGGAATGCAAACTGATACAACCATTTTGGAAAATGATATGGCACTTCCTTAGAAAGCTAGAAATAGAAATACCATATGATCCAGCAATCCCAGCAATTGCTGGGCAGAGGGCTGTGGGGACCATTGTCTCAGGGAACATCAAGCTCAACTGGCATAACACAGTTTATAAAGAAAATGTTCTACATTCTACCTTAGTAGAGTAGCTTCTGGGGTCTTAAAAGCCTGTGAGCATCTAAGATACTCCACTGGTCTTACCCCTTTGGGAGCAAGGGAGAATGAAGAAAACAAGAAACGAGGAAAAGATTAGTCCAAAGGACTAATGGACCACAACTACCACAGCCTCCACCAGACTGTGTCCAGTACAAATAGATGGTGCCTGCCTACCACCACTGACTGCTCTGACCAGGATCATAACAGAGGGTCCTGGACAGAGCTGGAGAAAAATGTAGAACAAAATTCTAACTCACAAAAAAAAGACCAGACTTACTGGCCTGACAGAGACTGGAGAAACCCTGAGAGTATGGCCCCCAGACACCCTTTTAGCTCAGTAATGAAGTCACTCCCGAGGTTCACCCTTCAGCCAAAGATTAGACAGCCCCATAAAACAAAACAAGACTAATGGGGCACAACAGTCCAGGGACAAGGACTAGAAAGCAGGAGGGGACAGGAAAGCTGGTAATAGGGAACCCAAGGTTTAGAAGGGACAGTGTTGACATGTCATGGAGTTGTTGACCATTGTTATAAAACAATATTTGTACTAACTGTTTAATGAGAAACTATTTGGTTCTGTAAATCTTTATCTAAAGTATAATTTAAAAACAAAAACAAAAACTTGTACACACACACATTAAAAAAAAAAACAAAAAAAAAAAACAGCAAACATTTACCGAGTACTCACGTCTTTAAATGCAGGATTTAATGTAAAATTCGTGGAATTTAACGTAATGTAATAATCATAGGAAAATGAGGCTTAGTGTATTCATGTAGCTTGCCCAAGAAAGCAATCTAGTAAACAACAGTTCCTGTATTTGAACCCAAGCCTGTAATACTTGAAAGCCTTTTCATTTATTAGACTGCTTGTTCTTCAAGCACATTGCTTATACCAGTCCATTATACACATTCTGTTTTCTCCAGATGTTGCCAGAGAAATACAGTTATATTGAGTCTACATTAAGTGTGGTGTTACTTTACGTTTAGAACACCAATAGCTCAGCCTTTAACGCTGCTTGGAAATTCTCTTCAGTTTCCTTATCCGCCATTTAAAATTGTTCCAACCATCTAAAGCATCACATTCTCCACCTTTTACCTTATTATCTGAAGATAGATTTCATGACCACGTAATCCCCTGTTCTCCTTGCAGCTCTCTGAGTGTCCTTTCTCTTTCCTCTTGGAAGGTTTTTTTCAGTTTGTATAATCTTTAAATTCTATAGTATTTAAGAGCTCTACCCTAGGCAGTCTTTGTTTCTCATTCTATGCATTCTACTTACGTATATCACTGTCACTCATAAGTGTATATCTGGCCCTGTCCTGATCCTGTGACCTTTCCCTCCTGGATTATCATATTAAATGGAAACCAAATTCAGTCTTGTTCCCTACCAGAAACTGAAGAATCCTACATTATTTGTAGATGTATTTATTAAAAATCTAACCATTCATTAAGCTTTACTTGTTCAATCTCCTAAATATCTCTTGAATTCAATTTCATGATGATCACAATATATTGGATATGTGTATGTGTATACATATAGAACATATATATGTATGTATGTGTATATGTATGTGTATATATATATATATATAGAATACAGGAATAGCTGCTGATTAGTGTTCCTGCTTTCATACTTCTTCTCTCAGGCCATTCTTTACCCTGGAGCCAGAGCAATTTGTTTTTAAACATAAATCAGATCATGCTATTGACAAACACAAAGACACTCAGCAGTTTATCTCTCTTTGGGGAAGACAGAAACTCCTTAGAATGGTTTATTAAACCAAACCAAACCCATTGCCCTCAAGTTGATTCCCACTCATAGTGACCCTATAGGACAGAGTAGAACTGTCCCATAGGGTGTCCAAGGAGCAGCTGGTGGCTGCAAACCACCGGCCTTTTGGTTAGCAGCCAAGTTCTTAACCACTGCACTGTCAGGGCTCCATGGTTTATTAGATCTTGCAAACTTTGACCCCAGCAGTCATTTGACCCCTTCCTCATTTCTCTCAACTCATGAAAAGATATCCTCGAGCAACCCTGTATATCTTCCAGTTTTTCAAATATGCTCTAGTCTTTCTAATCTGAGCTTTTGAACAAGTCATTTCCTCTTTCCAAAATACCATTTTTCTCACTCTACTCTTTTTCTTGCCTAGATCTCATTCACCCTTCTTGTCTCAAATTATTACATATCAGTTCTTAATGAGATTTCGATGACCTCTCTATATTACATTGGAGCCCTGGTGGTGCAGTGATGAAGAGGTCAGGCTGCTAACCAAAAAGTCAGCAGTTCAAATCTACCAGCCGCTCCTTGGAAACCCTATGGGGCAGTTCTACTCTGTCCTATAGGGTCGCTATGAGTGGGAATCGACTCAACGGCAATGGGTTTTGTTTGGGTTACATATCCTATTATCCTGTGGTTTCTCTATTACAAATGCCGTCACATTGTATTTCTTATTTCAATTATATATGTAATCCCTAACTTTCTAGCTAACAGTAACATCTGTGAAAGCAGAAAATTTTCTTTTTTCTCTCATATCTTCAGACTATAAGAATATGTCTTACGTGAAATTAAGCACTATTCAATAAATAGTGAATTAATACTCTGTTTAATTATTAATAAATACTTATAATTTTAAATGAATAATCCAGCATCTATGAACCTGAATCTGAGACCAGGACATAGATACTGTAATAGAAAGCAAAGTAAAATTGAAAGATTTCTTTCATGATAATTTCTATTAAAAGAACTAGCACTGGTATTAAGAAAATGATGAGAATGATTATAGTATTTATTTTAAAGGCAGCAAGAGCTCCAATGTGAATATTAGAAGATGATGATAGCAGAATTGATATTTTAGCACATAGAACTATCTTTGACCAGCATCAACAACATAAATACCTTTTATTTATTTATTTATTTTAATTCAAAGCAACTGGAGACGTCACCAAACTTACTTGTGGAGGAAATAAAGAAACTAGAATGAGGTAGTTGCCAACCAGGAGGGCATGTTTGCAGAGTAATTGTGAAATACTCACTTGGGAATTCCAACCTGCTCAGAAGGAAATCAGTAATGGGTAGTAATGGGTAAAGGAGTTAATTTCCTAAGAGTAGGTAAGGTAAAATATTTTGTTTGGATACTTTGACACTATTATTATCTCCTTTATTTTTAATGTGTGTATAGAATAGGAAAAATTTAAAATACAATTACATTGAAGAGCTGTCCTTCTTTAGGTAACTTTCTTTAATCAAACCTTTCTTGAAAATTGAACAAGAACATTAGAATTTATTATCAAATTTTTATTTTATCAACATCAACAGAGTTACTGTTAAAGCTGAGATCATTTTTTCTCTTTAGGGAGCCAGTAAATCTAAACCATACTTTTTTATATCAGTGCTCATAAATGTGAGGCCTGAAGGCAATCTCCTCATTCAATAGAGATTCCAGATACTACAAAAGAGGCTTTTGCAGTGGTATTATTGGTGTTTGAAATAATTAACAAAATGGGGGTGGGTGGGTGGGAAGGACATTTGTCTACCTTTACCTAGGATGTATGCTCTCCAGTGGAAATCATTTTGTGTTATGATATTTTTTTTTCCTCTAAGAAGGAAATAAGTAAAAAAAAGGACTTGATGCTAATTTTATGTAAGACTATTAGATGCTTTATGTTTTAATGTCCAAATTCTTAAACTTAGATTTTAAATGAAATGAGTGGTTAGCAAACTTAATTACCTCCACAGCATACCTCACTAATAGTGTGATTTGCTTGTTCTCACCCACTTATCCAATATGTGAATCCCATTCTATGAAGACTACATTAGATTGCTTTATGATTCTTTCCAGATCTAAAGTAATCAGTGACTCTCCTCCATAGTAAAACATGGAAAATCTTAACAGAAACAAAACACACACAAACAAATATGCATAAACATTCACCCAACTTCCAGTTATAAAAAGAGATATTAAAATGGTCTCAAATAAAAGGAATGTGGGATATTAATGAGGTAGGGACTGCTAAATGCATGGAAAATAAGTAAAAACCACAATCCAGTGTTACAAAATGGATCCAAAATACAGAGAAATAAAGAGGGAGAAAAATGCAAACTAAATAAATGTAAAAATAAGTAAGCTCATCTTAATTTCATTTGAATAGATCTGTTTTCAATCTCTTCCTATATATTCCAGTCTATTCTACTTATCTACAGTTTTGCATGTCAAATGCCTCAAAAGCATTGTTCAGAGATTGTTTTAGATTATCTGGTGCTGCTATAACAGAAATATCACATGGATGGCTTTAACAAATAGAAATTTATTTTCTCACGGTTTATGAGGCTACAAGTCTGAATTCAGGGTGCCAGCTCTAGGGGAAGGCTTTCCCTCTCTGTTGGTTCTGGGGGCAAGTCCTTGTCTCCTTTTAGCTTCTGTTTCTTGGTTCCTTGAAGATCTCATACGTGTGGTATCTATCTTCCCCCATCTCTGCTTGCTTACTGCTGGCTTAATCTGCTTTTGTATCTCAAAAGACTCACTTAAGACACACTGTACACCTACTCTCACTTATGGACTATCTCGTTATCTGATAATTCACATTTACAATAGTAAAAAATCTACTATCCAACTATTTTGCATATTAACACCATACATCTGGTACTAAAGAATGCCAAAGTGCAAGGCAAGAGTAATGCTGGCTTTGATGGATAAGGTTCTGTGTCGACTTGGCTGGGCCATGATTTTAAGTGGTTTGGCAGTTAGGTAATGATGTAGTCATCCTCTATTTTGTGATCTGATGTGGTCATCCTCCATTTTCACATAATGCTGAGTTTCACATAAAGACCTGGTCTTGGGAAACTAATATCGATAAGTAAGGAGAGGGTGTACACTAATAGTGTCTCATTAACAGAACAAAGAAACCCATTCCCAAATAGGATTATAACAATATAGGGGTTAGGATTTACAACACATATTTTTGGAAGCCACAATTGAGTCTGTAAAATTCTACACTTTGGCCCCGAAGATCATGTCCTTCTCACATGCAAAACACATTCATCCCATCGCATCATCCCAAAAGTCTTAAATCAACACCAGTTTCAAAATCTCATCATCTGAATTATCTAAATCAAATATGGGTGACACTTCCTGTGTATTTCAACCTGGGGTAAATTTCCTCTTCATCTGTGAACCTGTGAAATCTAGAATACACATTACGTTCTTCTAAAGTATGATGGTGAAACAGGCACAAGTAGGCATTTCAATTCCAAATGAGAGAAATTGAAGGGAAAGAAGGAATAATGAACACCAAGCAAGTCCAAAATCCAGAAGAACAAATTACATTAGGTCTCAAGGCTGGAAAATAATCCTCTGGTCTCTAAGACTGTCTGGGCAATGGCTCTACCGTCCAGAATCTGGGTGTTTGACATGCTCTCCAGATTCTGGTGTAGGCTCCTCGGCACAGGGCAGAGGCCCCACCTTCCAGGCTTTCTGATATAGGAATAGATCCCCCTTGGTTATGTGTTGCCCAGTCCACCAGAGTGGCGACTCCACCCCTCAGCCCTGGTAGGTTTCGTTTTCCTGCCCCTTGGGCATGACAGCCCCACCCACTCAGGTTTGGGTGGCAGACTCATCCTCTTGGCCCAACTGAAAGGAAGCCCCACACTCTGGAACTGTGTTAGTGGAGATCTGACTCTTTGAAACCTAGAAGCCTGTAGCTCCACCCTTTGAAACCTAAGAGTTTGTGTCTCTACCCTTTAAAACTGATTCAACCCTGCTTCGAGTGTCGCTTCCAACAGTTCTACTGATCTCCAAGCTGCTCCAGGAACCGTTCTTCTTTTCTTGGAGGACAACATATTTGGTCTATTTCCTGCCTGTAGAATTCCAAGAGGCAGACAGCTTTCCTTCCTTCCGTCTTGTCTCTGTCCCCTTCAGTCTAAGCTGATGGGTTTTCTGCTGTGGTAATTTGTTAGTTCCATAACTTACACGCTTAATTTCTTTAACAAAAGATTGTATGGCCATGTCCTTGGTGAAAGTTTTAGGACATGTGTCCTTAGTTTGTACAACAGAATTTTCCAAATCTTTAACTTCTGTTTTCATTTCTTTTTTATGTCTATCTCTTTCCCCTCACATTTTATTATAAGCAGCAAAGAGAAACAACATGGCTCCTTTAGGATCCTGCTTAGAAATTTCCTCAGCTAAATATTAAGGTTCATCACTCCCAAGTTCTACCTTCCACCAAACATTAGAATATAATTCAGACAAGTTCTTTGCCACTGCATAAAAAGCATAGCCCTTCCTCTGTTGTCCAATCACATGTTCATCATTGCCTTTTAAAGCCTCACCAGAAGCACATTTAAAGTCTACATGTCTAGCAACATTCTGCTGATGGTGCCATATGTATTCTGTAAAACAACAGAGACTGTCTCTATGACTCTCCTCACTTCCTTCTGAGCCCTCACCAGAAATGCCCTCGACGTCCCATAATTCTACCAATAGTCTCTTCAAGGCAATTGTCTTAGTCATCTAGTGCTGCTATAACAGAAATACCACAAGTGGATGGCTTTAGCAAAGAGAAGTTTTTTCTCTCACAGTCCAGTAGGCTACAAGTCCAAATTCAGGGCATCAGCTCCAGGGAAAGTCCTCCTTTCTCTGATGGCTCTGGAGGAAGGTCTTTGTCATCAGTCTTCCATTGGTCTGGGAGCATCTCTGTGCAGGAACCTCAGGTCCAAAGGACAAGGTCTGTTCCCAGCACTGCTTTCTTGGTGGTATGAGGTTCCCATGTGTCTCTGATAGCTTCTCTCTTTTATATCTGAAAAGAAATTGGCTTAAGACACTATCCAATCTTGTACACATCATCAGTATAACCTCATCAGTGACAGAGTTTACAATACATAAGGAAATCACTTCAGATTACACAATCATACAATACTGGGAATCATGACCCAGCCAAGTTGATACATATTTTGGGGGGACACAATTCAATCCATGACAGCAATCTATGCTTTTACTAGCAGGGATCTTAAATTTTTTCCAGCCTCCACCCATTGCCCAATTCAAAAATCACTTCCACATTTTAGATATTTGTTAACGCAGCATCCCACTCTCAGATATCAAATTTTGTCTTATTTATCTAGAGCTGCTACAATAGAAATACCACAAGTGGGTAACAACAACAACCAAAAATTATTATTTCTCACAGTTAAGAGGCCAAAAGTCCAAATTCAGGTTGCCAGCTCTAGGGGAAAGCTTTCTCTCTCCATGGGCTATGGAGGAAGGTCCTTTTCTCTTTTGAGCTTCTGTTCCTTGGTGATCTTCATGTGGCTTCGCATCTATCTTCTGCTTTTTTTGCTCTTGGCTTAATTTGCTTTTATATCTCAAAAAAGACTGATTTAAGGCACATCCTACACTAATACTGCCTCATTAACATAACGAAGAAAACCCATTCCCAAATGGAATTATAACCACAGGTATAGGGGTTAGGATTTACAACACGCACTTTTGGGGGACACAATTCAATCTGTAACAGAGAGGATGAGGACAAGGGTGATGATCATGGTGCTAGTGACATGAAGTATGGATTATATACCAGCAGAGTTCACACCTGTAATGTAAATGAGAAATTATAAACTTCAATCTATATGTAAGCAAAGCAGCTCTGGAAGCCACTCAGTAGTGAAGTGTCAGGTGGAGACTGCGTAGTAAAGAAAATACAGTAGCAGAGTCTTTGATGGGATGGAACACAGATAAAATGATCGCACATTAGATAAAGGCCATTATTTTAAGTGAGTACATACTGAGAACATGCGTGAATCTTTTATTGGAGCCCTGGCTACCAGGATATAGAAACGAAGGGCTTTGAATGTGCATGTGAACATAAGTAGAAGAACACTTTGGAAACAATTAGAGTATTTTGAAAATGGACTTCATGTTAGTCAATATTATATTAATGATATCTTCCTTTGGTATGTTATGAGATTGTCCTTGTTCTAGGACTGAGGTCTTCAAAATTCTTCTGTAATTGGTCATACAGTAAATATTTACTGTTCTACAGGAAATACATGCAAATGTTCAAGTCTGCTGCTGTAGTGTGAATATATATATATATACCCACAGATATCTGTATTTCTATCTGTATTAGTATTTGCATTCACATTCATGTTTAAATTTATATTTATATATATACACACACACATATATATATACAAACACATATAAAAAGACATTGAACGCTTGTTTTTATGCACTTAGTTAGGCACTTGACATATAACATCTCATTTAATACTCAGGGCAATCTCATGAAATATATATTATCTTGTCATTCATCTTTCACATATGAGAAAACAAAGGCACAAAAAAAAACATAATTTGCATTTTGTATAGTTAGTGGGAGAGCCAGGAGTTGAACCATGGCAATCTAAGTGCAGGGTCTGTGACATTAATGACTTGAAAACTTCTCTAGGGACTCTGAAGGTGTAGTTTCAGTTCCATAACCTAAAATGTGATAATAAGCCTATCATTTATCTTTTTTGAGTTTGTTTTATCACAACTATAAAAGGGAGGATTCAGACGAGATATATGAAATTTCTTTCAGTTCTAAATTTCTAAGAGTCTCCTCACATCATGTACCATTTGCTTTTTGTCTTTAATCATTTTAACCCAAGCTTCTGTAAAATAAGAGGGATGTACATAATGGCTTCTTAGCTCTTTTAGCTCTAAAATTGTATAATTCTGTATAAAGTTATTGCTTCCTGACCCAATTACTAAGCAGAATGTGAATTAGGTCATCACAGTTTAATGGACTGCATTTTCTGTAGACGTTCTTGCAATGCCCTTATATTGAGCTCTTGAGGAAACACATTCATTCCTTCCTCTGTGTCTGCTGCTGTATCAAGATTACTATAGTGCTTATTATGTGCTCTCAGAAAATGCATGCCAATAGTTACGTTTAATCACTTTATTCAAGAGCACTAAAACTAACAGTCCTTGCTTTAAGCACATAGAAATCCATAGAGCCCATTCAGAAACAGCACATTACCTGATGTTCTGTTACTACGAGAATATAAAATAATATTAGAATTGTCTGACATATGGTACCTAAGGAGGGAAGAAATGACTGTATCAACATCTAAGGCTATATTAAAGATAAGTCTCCTGCCTGAAGAGAAATTTCCAACCATAGTACCATTTCAGTAAGCTGCTATATTGATTTGATTTAATATATTAATAGCATGAAGTATTATGTTGTCTAACTCTAGTCACTAAGAATCAGAAGGTATGATTACTTAAATCAGTATGATGAAGCACAAATAATACTCTTAAGGCCTGAGCTCCAATCACAGTAATAACAGGAACAACTTCACTAAGTCCCTTATTTCCATTTAGTTTTATCTTATTTTTATGTTGTTCTTCAGAAAAGATCTATGCTACAAATATAAATGTTGTCTTTCCTTATATTTTCATAATACCATGGTCAATAGACATATTTCTGTTCGTATTATGGTGGTATTGGTTTTTAAAATTGTTATTTTACAGATTTGAAGACTAAAGAAAGTAACCAAGATTCTTTTTTTCTTGTCCATAAATATAATCCAGCCGTAAATCCAACTTTCTTATATTTCTCACATTTTTCATTACTTTAAATGTTTAATGTTTAAAAATACTAATACCTCCTTCTACTTGTGAATATAATTAGCATGGGTACAAAACATGACAAATTTTACGAGAATAAACTCTTACTTAAATAGCATAGAACTTCAAACTTTCAATCTCTCATTGTTTTAGAATTTTTCCGCTATGGGTGAATACTCAAACTAAAACTCCACTCAAAAACAATCCACAGGCTGATAGTGTGAAAATACTAGCTCAAGGGATAATTTGCTTGTCTGGAACTAAGCCCCAAACACAAGACCTAGAGGAGAGGGGTCTTTATGGAGCAGGTACCTTCAGTAGAAAATGTTTTCAGTTATTCCCCTTCCCATCTTATAACTATGACAAGGTCGTTTAGCATTTGGAGATGATTAAGTTTTCAAACTCTTTTCTTCTATACTACCTTCTGTTTTCCTTCATTTTAAATAAAACAGCTGTTCCTCCATTTGCCTCTTAAACCATTTGGATCATCAAACAGGCATTTTCGTTTGATCTCAGAGGCTGGCACTCTTGGGTTTTGCACTAATTAAAGATGATAAGGTGAAAGTGAGATAGCGAAGGTCCAAAACTGTTCATCTAATAGTAGGAGTGTGTATTCCTCAAAATAAGCAAATGCTACAGAAACTTTAAAGTACCCCCCTGACACTTTGAAGTTTGTCTGTTGTAAACCGGCAAGTCTAAAATGAGACCCAGCCAAGGCAGGCATTAGCATGTCAAAGAATAAGCTTCATTTTCACTGTGAGGACTCTATTTGAAGTCTTGTGCTCAATGGCATGGTACTTCAGAGGCAGCTGAATTGCATGCTGTTATTCCAGATGTGCATTGTCTCTGTAGAAATACAATTTCACAGTCATTAAACATGTTAAGTTCATCAAAAGATAATTATAGCAGAAAACCTGACAGACGGGCTTCAGAATCTTGGTAGAAGAGAAGGCTTATTGATCAGCCTATTGATTTTTATATTCTTGGTATTGAATTGATGCTTATATGCATTGTTCTAACCAAAGTAATTGATTAGCCTTGGCCACCTGTACTATTGAAGACAACACTGAAACACGTTTAGCACTAAATATCTGTGGCAGTGTGTAATTGCAAAGATTAGCTGAATTTTCTCCCCCTTCTCGAATATATGTACAGGAAGCTTCTAATTAAAAACAAACCCAAAAACTTGTTAGGGTGCCTGGAAAAAGCGAATAAATGCTAGCATAAATAGCTCCATATTTGCTAAATCTTTTCATTAAAGATAGCATTGACCTCTTGTCTTTAAAACAATTTCTAGCTGAATTAAGTAAAACCCTAAGAATTTAACAAGAGAACTCTTAAAAAACAGAGAAACAATGAGAAATTAACCCCCAAACCTGAGACCACATTTTCAAAATTAAAAAAAAAAAACAAAAAAAAAAAACTGATCTTAGAAATTCAGGAATTTGTGAATTCATAAAAAATAAATAGCCCTTAAACTGTCCCTGCCTTAACAGCTTCTTAAAACTCTATAAGTAAAACATCTTGTCAGATCTAGAATCTAAGCTAGAGTAGCAGTCCAGAGGGCCAGTATTCCTCAGTCAACTAACTGTCCTAAGTAAATAAAGGGAGCCTTCAATACAGCCTTGACTTTTTCCAGACAATTCTCCATTTGCTCTTCTATAGCTATACACAAAACAAGAAAACAAATAGTTACCACTTGAGATTGAACTGTATTACACGTTTTAAGGAAAAAACACTTTACGTTGGAAAATAAAAAGGAAACTAGCTATAGTTTTATAACACTCTTGACATGTTAGATTTTAAGCTCTTTTTTATTATTTCTGCTGATGCCATATAATCTACACCAAACTGTAAATGTTATGATCACATTTTTTTTTTTGTTTTGGTCAGATTATAAAAAGTACTATATCGATACTGTAGAGAATTTGGAAAGTACAGCAATATTACCTACAAAATACAATATGAGTTCAGTAAATTACTCCAAGAAGGTAATTGGTATGAATTAGTCAAGATTTATTTTCTAAGAAATTCAAGTAATAAAAAGAAACAGAAGTAACAGTAAGGAATACAAGAAAAAGAAAGTATGGCCAGGTTTATAAAAAAAGGAGAAATCATTGCAAGAATCTAGTGTTCTATATACCACAAGGAGGCCTGGTGGGATAGTGGTTAAGACCTCAGCTGCCAACCAAAAGGTCAGCAGTTCAAATCTACCAGCTGCTCCTTGAAAACACTATGGGGCAATTCTACTCTGTCCTATAGGGTCACTCTGAGTCAATACCAACTCTATGGCACCTATCAACAATATACCACAAAGAAAAGGTAAAAAAAAAAACAGGGAAACTCTAGGGATGACAGCAGCTTGTGTTCATGAAGCTTCTTTCCACATTCTGATATTAATATAAATCCACTCCAAGAACTCCAAATCTCTGTATTTTATTTAACTCTATTTCAGAGAGTGTTTTGCCTAACGTTGTTTATAAATTCAATTCCGGATAAATCAAATACGGCCAAAAGCACAGGGTTATGGACTATGACCATGGTATGTCAACTCACTTTTGTATAATAGGGACATTCCCAGAGAAGGGACAATTAATACAAGCTTTACAGCCATGCAAGAGATTATTTCTACATTGCTATACATTTTCAATGAAATATAAATTAATACATAGAGTATTTGTATTGTGTGATTCTATCTTATCTCTTTCAACATAAAAAACTATATAGTTGGGACTACAATATAATAAGAATAATAATTTATGTACTTATAGAAGTCATTTCGTGAATAAATTTTATTCATTTAGTGATTTTCAAATGGACTTTTCTTTGTGTGAAGGGTAAGCTCACTTTCATGGAAATTAATTTTATCCACATATAACACGCTTCTATGGTAAAAATGGAATGGGAAAACTTTTAATACAATAAGCATTTATTTTGCTTTACCTTCTAATTCGATCCTGTCAAAATCAGCTATTCCTCAAATATTACATTGTAACTAAAATTTTTGAAAGTTACGATCATGTTTTCTGTCAGATTATAAAAAGTTCTATACTGATACCATAGACAAATTGGAAAGTACAGCAAAATGCAAAAAATTCTACCATTTAGAGAACAATATTGCCATTATGGTCTCTTTCTCTTTTTTATAATCTTTTGTTTTCCATATTCATATATATAACTTTTCATAAAACTCTTTTAATATGGTATGTGCACTTTTAATCTTGATTTTTATCAGAGTTACTATAATTATCAGAACTATTTTCTCATGTCTCTAAGGATTAATCAAATAAATGATTTTACGACTACTAAGTATTCTATAAGGAGTCCCTGGGTGTTGCAAACAGTTAAGCACTTATCTACTAATCAAAAGGTTGGCTATTCAAACACACCCAGAGGGGCCTTGGAAGAAAGGCTTGGCGATCTGCTTTTGAAAGGTCACAGCCTTAAAAACTCTATAGAGCTGTTCTACTCTTCAACACATGGGATTGTCTTGAGTTGGAGTCAAGTTGATGGCAACAGGTTTTAATTATCTTATGCCAATTTACAGTTTATTTGCTGACAGTTGCTGAACCATCGACCTTCTGCTTGGTTCTAAATTTTCAGTATAACATGTTAAACTGCCATGACTACCCATGCACATGAGTCTTTGATCATATCACTGCTCGTATTTTCCTAATATAGATTACTAGAGCAGAAATTGTGAGAACTATTTTGATTAAAATAAATAAGCCTATATAACCTGATACCTTACTATCACTTCTCTTCAGTCATCAAAAAGTCATTAGTTTATTTAATATAGTTTGAAAACTATCTTTATTATCTTCATAAAACTTTCTGTATAGTCCTAAAATAATTTCCTCTACAGTTTATACTTTCATGTCAACTCAGTCCTTATGTTATAGTTGTATCTAGTTCTGAGAGTTAACAACATTCAAGAAATGAAAGGACTTCTTGCAATTTATCTTTTTCCTTAAATGTATGATTCTACCAAGCAAAATGTTAGTGATTGTTAGAAAAATCCAGCTCAAAACTCCAAGTTGCATTTCGTGTTATAGATTATTCTGAAACCATAGAGCTAAAAAAGAGTTTATTTCCATATATCTATTCATGGAACATTAAATATACTTGAAGATGAGTTTCCTAAATATTAATATAAAATATAACAAAAATGCATTTAACCTAGTAGAAAGAAAATAAAAGCATTAATGATAACTATAGGTTTTCTTTTTTAGTTTTCAGGAAGTTTTGGTATTGTTTACTTTCATTTTTTATACTTTCCTATGTCATGTTTTGATTCCAACAGTGTAGGATTTAGCTTAGTTTTTGTTTATCACTGTTTCCATATTTCAATGTAGTGACAGAGTAATTTGGAATATCAGAAATGTCTCATGAAACAGAGCAAATAACTTGTAAAAGTCAACTCTTTCCTTTTCTCCATCTGCCTGGCAAGTAATATCAAAAAAGTCTTTTATTCTAAAGAAAAACTGCCGGAGTGACATGCACATATTAATCTGCCTCTCAGGATCTGTTGCAAATAAACTTTATTACAGTGCCTGCAGTGCCATCTATCAGTATATAGAATAACCATTTTAAACTGAAAATTGTATTTTCTAATATAGTATTTTAATTGAGCACTATCTGAAATTTTCCTCATAAGCTTTTTCAATCCTCAAATTGGCTTTAAAGTACTTTGTTGATTGCATACTAAATGGACATGAAGAAGCTCAATCACTAACATCTATAAAAGTATATATGTGTGTGTGTGTGTGTGTGTGTGTGTGTGTGTGTGTGTGTGTGTATTTAAACCCAAAGAACCCCAAATATATAACAATTTTCTATTCTAACCAATTCTCTTATTTAAGCTAAATAACCATTGATATGTTTTTAGTATCATTTTCCAATTCCTTAGCAAGTTGAACATACCTAACTAAGAAGCTGTAATTGGACCTGATAACCACCTGAAGTCGCTGTTTTTATAGGAACTGCTGTTTTATTTCTTCAACTACAAAAGACGAATCTAAGATGAATAATTAAAAACACCTCTGATGCAGTGTAGTAGCATTCAAGCAGAGACCTGTCTTGCTATGTTCATCTCCCTTTCTCATTTTAAAAGAAAATTAGTGAACTATATCAACAAGAACTTCATGAAACATGCAAGCATGATCTTGGCATATGGGATTTCTGGGTCACTTAAGATAACTCTTCCAGGTAGAAGAACAGGAAGGAAAAATAGATGCTAAGTTGGAACTTATTTTAAAGTAGTTAAACATCAAGGATATTGTTTTAAAAAAACCTCATAGTGACCCTTAGGAACTGCAAAATTCAATAGCATCCTAGAACAAATATAGTTTTATACATAAAATTCCCTAAATAACCTAATAAAAATAGCATTTTAAATTCTTTGTTAATTTAAATAGCATTTATTTATTGTGTCTTCCATATGTGCGGAATAAAATGAAGTCTTAAGTCCTAGATAATGATTGTTATATATTATAGACTTTAAAGTAATAATCTCTATAACCAAAAATACGGATTATAGTTAAAAAAAAAAAAAAAAAAAAAACTTTATCTTGAGAAACTTAGTTACCAAAGTATCAAAGAGAGAAGGAATGTATTATGTGTTCTTTCCCTGATATCCAGGCACTATCTAGACTTCAAGAGAGGTAACTTCCCCTCATCAAACTTGAGGACTTTCCTTTTTGTCTGAGGATAGTCTTTTATTTCAGTCCTCCCAGTCTAGTTCATCTAAGAGTCCTTCATCTAAACATTTAACATACCACTTATCCTCAATTAGTTAATCACTTGATCTCTGTGTATTTGAGAAAGCAGCAGATCTTTGGCTATCAAAAGGCCAGTATAATGGCCCAAACAAGCAAAGAGATGTATAAGACATCACTTGGAGGTTACTAAAAGTAAATGGCGGGGATATGTTTACCTAGTTTCTTCTAGTGACACAAAGTATCTTGGGGTCATTCTTGACTCCTTTCATTCACTGCCACACTATGTCTAGTCCATCAAGAAATATTTTGAAATTTATGTAGAATATAACCACTTGTCCCCACTTTCATTACTACAACCTGCAAAGCGGAAGTACATAAAGTCTTTTTGACCAGGACTAAATGACTGAATTAAATTCAGATTTGCTGAGTTAAACTGGTCTTTTAACATACCTGTCCAGGACTCTTTATTTGCCTAGCTGCTCTCAACAGAGTCAACCCAGACTTTTCACAGGCACCTGCTATTTGGCTCCTTAACTGCTAGTAGTCATGGGAACCGAGGTGGTGTTTCTCTCTATACTCAAGCCAAGATGTAAAAGAAATATACTCTAAGGAAGGGAATCCTGACACAGGTGGCTGTTCATGTAAAGTGAGCCTAAATTTCTTTACGGTAAGGATGTAATTAAAAAACCTTTTGAAAGGGTCCTGGAGCTAGCCTTATCTAAAGCTTCCCAAACAACTTAAAAGGGTTTTGTTTTAACAAACTGTTTCTTGGAAATGACGTACTGGTATTGAATGGTTATCACAAATCCCTGAGACATCTGGTTAGAGCTGCTTAATCAGTGATGTTTTTAGGACCCCTCCTGAAGGATATGAGGCTGACTGAAAACCTCTCAGATTAGTCCCTGAAACCAATCACTGTAAGCGTGTGTATCCAATTATCCAATAGAAGCTCATTTCCCACCACCTATCCCACCCTTCTTGTGACCTCAACCAAAGACTAACTAAACAACTGTATTAATGTCTTTGTTCTTTGGACTATATTCATTCCTTTTAGAGGCTCTCTAGCTAGAGTCGTAAGTTTTCACTTATGTGAACTGTTGTCTCTCTGCATTTGAATGTAGCTTTTTTTTTGGCTGAATAAATCCTCCTAAATTATTTCAATGACTGAGTGGTTTTGTTCTCTACAGCAAACCACAGTACAAACCACGATTAGCCTTCTAATTGTTTTTCCTGTTTCCACATGCCTTTATACTCTCTTCTTTACACAGCAGTCGGAGTAATCTTTTGAAAACATAAAATAGACGATGTTACCCATCTTCTTAAACATCACCATTTCCAGCAACCAAATCCAAAATCTCCAAGTAGCCTAATGTCTCAGTTTCCTATTTCTTTCAGTTCCCCATTCAAATGTCACTTTATCAAATGGGCTTCCCTTCACCCCTATATAAAATGTTAACTACCACCACCTATCCTACCGACGACACCCTCTTAACTCTTTACCTTGACTTTTTTTTTTAATTTTAATAGTATTTATCACCAGCTGACATATGTAAATATTTGTTTATCATCTGTCTCCATATACTAAAAACTTAGCACTGGATGAGTTGGAAGATTGTTTGATTCATTAATATGTTCTCAATGCCAAGAAGAGTGTTTAGTACAGAGTAGACACTTAAGTATTCATTCAATGAATAAAGATGTTCCTTCAGTAATACTGGGAATATTCAAGTTAAAAATAATTTTACAACTTAAGACATAGCCTAGATTGTATTTGGGATGCATAGTGTGTTGCTGTTTTTAAGAAGATATATTTTTACTTTTTTATCTTATATGCAAAATATTAAATTTCTGGATGTTAAATAAATGAATGTTTGAATCTGATTTCAGAGAGTCTTTTAATGGAAACAACCTGTATTAATTTATCTCAAATTCTATTCAGAGGAGAGACAACTGACCTAACAAATTATTAATTAAAGTGGGGGAAGGATTTAAAGCATTTAAGATCTCATCTGAAACCTCAGATATCTCACATAGAGCTGGCTGGGATTTTGATAACACCTTTGAAAACTCTATAATTTTGGTTTTGTTTTATTTTGAAGGAAGCCCTGGTGGCACAGTGGTTAAGAGCTTGGCTTGGCTGCTAACCAAAAAGTCGACAGTTCACATCTACCAGCTGCTCCTTGAAAACCCTAAGGGGCAATTCTACTCTGTCATTTAGGGTCACTGTGAGTTGGAATCAGCTTGACAGCAACAGGTTTTCGGGTTTTTTTGTTTTGAAGAAAATTATTCTCTTTTTAATATCTGCTTAAGGCCAGAGTTTCCAGGAGAAACAGAGCTACTGATTTTTCAGGTATTATTAGCTTAATGAATAGTTCATTTCTACTGGTTATAATTAAATTCAAAATGACTACCCTGCTAGTCTACCTCAAATTCCCACCATTTCTATCATTCCTAAGGAGCAAAAATGTGACTCATTGTTATTTCACAGATTAATATGGGTGCCTTATTATTATTTAATTTGTATTTATATTATTAGAAGATGACAGAGCTATTATGAGTTTATTAACCATTTATATTACTTTTTTTGAATGTCTTTTTAGTTTAAATGAAAAATTTTACAGATTTTTAATTTATTTATAAAGATTCTTTATATTCAACAATTGATTCTACTAAATCTTTACAAGAGTCACTTAGGATTCTGGACAATACAATTAGATAATACAATGAAGAAAATACAAAACAATACAATAGACAATCAGACAACAGAATTCCATTAGACAATATAAAGAAAACCACAGGCCACATTAGTAGGAATATACTGATACCTTCTACAGCTAGTGTTAGTACCTAGTATTTCATTCTTAATTAGACTAGTGGAATCATGCTTTTGAGCCTGGAAACAGAATCAGTGTTCTCCATTCTTGTTTCAATGATTCCATGTACTTTATATGGATGTCTATAACCACTTCACATATGACTTTATACTTCTGGCTAATTATGGCTGGTCCACAGACTCACATTCCATGGGGTGAGATTGAACCTTTGAATCCCCAAGAAATTTTGATCTGTGCAGATTCTCTAGGTCTTTTGAGAACAATCTCTGGTGACCTACATGCTACTTTTGCTTCTTTTCCAGCTGCAAATAATTCTTTCCCTTGTTACAATTTATCCAACACATGTGACTAATTTGTGTATATATATATATTTTTATTATTTCACATTGCACTATACTACTCAATATTGTAAAACAACAACACTTTACTGTTTACACGTTGTCTCGTCCATCAAAATATAAAACTGGAAACTTAGCTTTTATATTTTAATTTTCACACCTTATAGCCATAGTTTATTTTTGTATCTGATCTTTCTTTCCTATAACACATGGCCAGGGGGTTGGGGGCTACACCTTCTAAGTTTAACAATAGACATATAAAAATATAAATTATTATTGTTTATATGTTAGAATTATTTCCAAGCATTTGTGATGCATTAATTGGAGCCCTGGTGGTGCAGTGGTTAAAGTGCTCAGCTGCTAACTGAAAGGTCAACGGTTCAAATCCACCAGCTGCTCCACAGGAGAAAGATACAGCAGTCTACTTCCATAAAGATTACAGCCTTGGAAATCCTATGGGGTAATTCTATTCTGTCAGATGGGATCGTTATTGTCAGAATTGACTCAATGGCATGAGTTTTTTTGGTATATAATTAATGCTCACAACATCCCATATATGTGTGCATGTTATATGTATACACACACATACATATATAAGTATACACACATACACACATACTATTATTATTTTCATTTTGAAGATGAAGTACACAGATTGGTTAAATAAAAAACCCAGCATCATATGGTTAGTAAGTATGGAAGCCAAGATAGACCCACAATATCTTACTCTGGAGCCTATGTTCTATATGGTCTATATTCTACTAGCAATCTTCTCCTCTTTGAAATCCTAATATTTTCTGAGGGTTACTACCTATATAGGGGAAAGGGATAGGAATTTTACTGCCCCCCCCAAAAAAAAGTAGTATCAAGAGAGTAGAGGATAACTGTCTAGATGATCAGTTCACAAATTTATAATGAACATCTATTTCTGAAAAACATAGTTTACTGAGAAGGATAAATGAGTCACTCTCCTACATTCTTTCAGATGGATAGCTGTTGTTGCCATTGTAATGTATAGTTGAGATACGGATTATTATTCTTAAACAAGGCTTATCAACTTAATAGCTAGGCTGTTTAATAAATCTATTCATCTATCAGTCTTAATTTTTGCCGTTAGTGTCCGATTTCACCTGTTTATCCATAAAGTAGGTATATTGGAAGGGTGGAGTTGCAAATGTTTTACCACTAAATGGTGAGTAATGGTTAATTTGATTAGAAGAGATAGGTGGTTGTTTTGTGCCAACCAATAGCCACTTCCTGCAGCAGATGTAGTTGTTGAAGTCCATTACAGCAGTGCCAACAGTAGCATCCTAATCCTGGCAAGAAATTTAGATCCCATTCTAATTACACAGGAAGATATTTGGGGAGTTTTAATCGATCGGATAATGATATGATTTGATTAACATTTTGAATACACCATTCTAGCTTCTGTGTGGAAAACAGATTGTTGAGGATCAATAATGGAAACAAGGACATCTGTCAGTTCTAATCCAGGTGGACTGAAGTTGGTAGTAATTTATTAAGATCTTAATGGTATGACCTTCGGTAGTTCTACAGGAGTTAATAGAGAAGGAAGCATTATAAACATTCCTGTTTGTTTTTATTTCTATTGGAGGTGGTGGTGGTAGTAGCAGTGGTGGTGGTGATAAAGCCAAAACTAAATCAGTTGTCAGCCAAGTTGATTTCCTCTCACGAAGACCTCATGTGTGTCAGAGTAGAACTGTGCTACATAGGGTTTTCAATGGATGATTTTTTATAAGTAAATTACCAAGCCTTTCTTCCAAGGCACCTCTGGGTGAACTCGTATTAGAACTTGTTATTGTTAGTTCCCATAAAGTCGATTCCGACTATGGCAACCACATGTGTGTCAGAGCAGAACTGTTCTTCCTTACTCTTAACTAATTTTATACTTTCATGGCATTTTTCTTCCCATGTAGCCCTTTTGAAAATTGACTTTTTTTTTCTTATTTTCTCTCTCTGCTGTTTCAGAATTGTAAAGTTTATTTCTACTCTTTTAGTGTTTTTTTTTAAATTTATCACATGTATCACTTTACAAACTAAATCCATTGTTGTTGCAAAAAAAAATTACCCAAAACTTAGTCACCCAAACTTTATGGTGGACACTGTGTTTATTATCCCAACTTTATTTCCAAACCTGTTATATCTTGTCTGTCTACATTACAGAGGCTAGAAAAGTTAAATAGCTCTTTTCTACCCTCTCTGGAAGCTATTACTCTACATAGAGCCTAACAGAGAAGTTCTTTGGGGAAAGGGAATTCTCAGCATCACCTTAAGTCAGCATTTATTCTATGCTCAGTTTCAAACTCTTTGAGGCAAAACCTTTCAGAGAAATCCACTACTGCCACATGAATTAGGAAACTTTCCAATTTAGTTGTTGAGAACAGGAATTTTCCCAGCTCGTTGCTGCATAAAAATTACTCAAAATTTAGTGGATGAAAACTATAATTGCAATTTCTCAATATCCTATGGATCGGCAATTTGAGGTTTATCTCAATTCAGATCTTACATGTGAATTCAAACATCTGGCCAATTAGCTCAGAGTTCCAATTAGGGGGTACTTCATCTGAGGTGGCTTCTTTCTACTCCACGTGGCCTCATCCTCATGTAGGTAGCTCTGGCTTCTTTATGGCAGAGTTCCTAGCAGTAAAGAAGGCAAGCTTTAATGCATAAGTAATTTTGAAGACTCTGCTTGAATACTGGACAAAATAAGTCAACTAACCATGCCCAGAGTCCATCTGGGAGAATACAACACATAACTGTGGATTTAGAGAGGCATGATTAATAGGGGCCTTTACTGTAACCATAGGGCCCTGATGGTGCAGCAGTTAAGAACTCGGCTGCTAACCAAAAAATTGGCAGTTCTAATCCACCACCTGGTCCTTGGAAACACTATGGGCAGTCTATTCTGTCCTGTAGGGTCACTATGAGTTGGAATCCACATGACGGCCATAGGTTTGGTTTTTTGGATTACTGTAACTATGAGCACAGTATCCTTGTCAACAATATTAGGAATATATACTATTTTAACTTCATTTTTCATTCTTCCAAATTATTTGCTTCTTAGTTCCAATATGTAATTTTGAATTTTTCCCCTAAACTAAGTATTATTATTACTTTTATTATTACTATTACTACATGTTGTCATTATTTTATTCAGTTAATGTCTATTTTTATTTACTCATGCATTTGTAATTCTCTTACATTATTTTTGTTACCTCACTAGCTCTTGCTTAATTACATTTTTTAATATCACCTCTTATGGACAAATACTTTGAATTTGTTTCTCTTTTTAATCTGAAAATGCTTACATTTTCTCTAATTATTGAAAGATATTTTTTCTACTCACATAATTAAAGATTAGCTTTTTTCTTTTCCTTAATACTTTGAGGATATTGTTCCACTGTCTTCTAGCTTTTGCTACTTGTTCTTCCTTAAATAATCTACATTTTTCTCTCATTGCTTTTATGAGCCTTTCTTTAATTTGGTGTTCTAAAGTTTTACCACTTTGTATCTAGTCGTTGATTTCTTTGAATATATTTTCATCAACATTCATTATGCTTTCCATGTTTATGACGTTTTAACTTGTATGAGCTTGGAATAATTCTCAGAACTATCTCTGAACTATGTTGCTCCCTCATCTATTTATTCTTATTTGGGGTCTTTACTTAGAAATATGTAATGGAACTTTTTTTCATTGTGTTTTCCATGTTTGTTTACATCTCTTTCATATTATCTATCTCCTTGAATCACTGTGATGCATAATGGGGAGTATTTTTAGATATCTTTTTCCACTTTGATAGTTCTCTCTTCAACTGTTTCTATTATTATATTGAACATATAATAAGTTAATTTCAAAAATATCTTTTTTTTAATTCTATTTAATTTTTTTTTTAAAAATCTGGTCATTTTTTATAATTTCCTGATTTCTCAGTTTATGCCTTTCACATTAGTATATCAGGCATCACATAAGTAGAATATTTTAAGTATTTGTGAGTTAATATGTGTCATTTTATATTTGTTGGCACATTTGTACAGGTGGGCTTGTAAATTTCTCACAGGTACTCCCAGACGTACCACGGCGTTCCGTTCTGACAACTCCATCATAAATAGGTTATGCCATAAGTAGAATGCCTGTTTTTTTGTTTTTTTTAAATCAGTATCTTTACAAATCCAATCTTTATTGGTCTTTGGGAGTTGGAAACATTACCATATTTTTACGAAAATAATGTGTGCCTTCTACATTTGTTTGCTAGCTGTTCCTTCCCACCACAAGGTATTTTCGGAAGTGCCTCTAGGCCAATTTTTTTTTACATGTTGCTGTAAAAAAAATTAGCATAGCACACTTATGAAAATACCTCACAGACAGTAAAATGCACACGTTATTTGCTTAAAAAATACAATACGTATAATCTTACAGATATATTTTAATACATATGTACCTACATTAAAAATACACACATCATAAAAATTTACACCAAAGATGAAGAGTAGGACAATGTTGGCATTTTGTCATTTGTGGTAATAACGCCACTTGTGGAAGGTTCTGGATCATCTGGATTATCCCTGGGAATGGGGATAGCATTTCTAGTCAGAAAATTAGTGACAGTTGCCTGTATGGTCCTTTTCTTTTTTTGTTCATATACTTTGCAGTAACATCTCACTGCTTCCCGAATCTGCCGATCGACTTTAGCAAAGTGATATGCATTTGGGTCCATGTTTTCAAGCAACTGAAGCCCCTGATTTAGTTTAGAAAAAAACTTCAGCTAATCCTTCCACTAGAAAAATTTTCAACAACTTTTCTTTCTTCTTCCTCATTATTTCTTTTTTCTTCAGCATTTCTTTCCTCTTCAAAATCCATTAAGTGTTGATTGTCAATTCCCCTTCTTTGTAATCTATGAGCTCTTCCACATCAGCGATATCAAGTTCTAAATTCAGTATTCTTGCCATATAGATGATTTTTCCACCAATCTTTTTCATCATATTATCCTAACCAGATGCTTGGAGCATGTTCCGATAACTCAGCAATTTTTTCCAAATCCCCTGTATACATTTTCCCATAATTTCCTCCCAGGAAGATGCAATGTTCCGGATATACTGAAGAATATTATAATTCTTCCAAAAATCACATAATGTTACTGTTTATCTTTTTCAGCTATTGCCTGAGCAAATGCAGTCCATTGGTAGTATGCCTTGAAAGTACGGACTGCACATTGATCCACAGGCTGAAACATAGCTGTCATATTGGGAGGTAGATACAACACTTTCACATCTTGATTAGATCATCTACCTGAGGAGGATGACCTGGGGCATTACAAAGGAGCGGCAGAATCTTGACAGTCCTAAGTGAGGTCCATTGTAATTCGAATATGCCGTTAATCGGGGACTACTTGTATTTTAAGTTCATATTTCTTATATGTAGTTAAGCATAATATGTAATAATCTTTAAGTGTTGAATATGGTCTACATTTCTCTAGGGATGATGTGCATTTGCTTGTGGTGGAAGTCATTGAGTACTATCAACCCTGGATTTTCCAGCTTCACATTTTACTATGTTTGTAGCTAACTATAAAACTCATTACTGGAAAGCTCAGAATCAATCACTTTGTATGAGCCAAAGCTTATTATACATTCCTTCTCACTAGTTCTGGTATTGACATGTGATCCAGGGAAATCATACCTTTTGTTTTCCTTTATTGCACAAAACTCAGATTTCAGCTTATTATTTCACTCTTCCTTATATTTTTAAATTGTGCTTAACAATATCCCTCTATAGATGCACTGTTGATTTAACCATACTTTTAGTTAAGGTTTTATAGATCTTGAGATTGAAAAACATTGATGAAATAAACAGAACATTGCAATTATAGAGTCTCATATGGCCATTAAACAAATATATGAAAGAAAAATCAAGAACACTGTATCATTTGTTTTTGTTGTTAAGTAAAATGTCAAAGTTGGAGTTAGCTACTGTTATTTTTTTTTCACTCTATCTTTTTTCTAATAATATTTTATTGTGTTTTTGGTGAAAGTTTACACAGTAACTTAGGTTCCAATTTGACAATTTCTACACAGATTGTTCAGTGACATTAGTTACGTTTTTCACAATGTGTCACCATTCTCTTCAATTGAGTTCTAGTTATTCTGTTTCCAGCACTCTGGCTTCCCTGCCCCCTTATCTTCTCATCTTTCCTTTATAGTAATTATTAATCTTTCGATCTCCTACAGAAGATTTTTAGTAGGGCACCGTACTTACAGGTAATATACTTTGTGTGCCACTCTGTTATTTTGCTAAATATTGATCTCAGGGGATAGTTTCAGTTCAAGGTTTAAACAGTATCTCAGGATGATAGGCTCAACAGGTCCAGTAAGTCTGGAAATTTTAAGAATTTGAGTTCTGTTCCACATTTTTCTCCCCTTATATCAGGATCCGTCTATTGTGGCTCTGATCAGAATGGTTGGTAGTAGTAGCCAGGCAAAATCTATTTCTTCTGGTCTCAGGGTAGATGAGGTCGTAGCTGGTGTAGGCTGTTAGCCTTATAGACTAGTTTCTTCTCTGAGACTTTGGTTTCCTTCTTTCTCTTTTGTTCCTGATGCATAGAGACTAATAGTTATATCTGAGATAGCTGCTCACAAGCTTTTAAGACCTCACCCTTTCTTTTTACTCCTTATATAAGACATTTAATTTATATAAGAACTAAGTCAACAAAAAACAGAAAGGTGTCCAAAACTTAAAAGCTCAGAGAAACATCAAAAATCAGTGTAGCAGAATATATTTATTGTGAGTAGATAAGATTTGAGTTGGACAGCATCAACACAAATGTATCAAGAAGGTGTTCCAAAGAGAAGACAGTGAAAACAGTATATATAGGTCATTGTCATGTTAATTTCTCAGGAGATAGCATCAGAACATGTGCAGAGTTCCAGGCAGTTGTAGAAACAGAGTCACTGAAGACATACCATACATTTTCCAGTCGGACTCTGGGGTTCCTGCTCCTCAAAGCTGGCTGAACACAGGTAATTCTCTAAAAGAGTCCAATGCCTACAGCCAAACAATCTCCACTAAGCTGCTTACTGTTTGACTTGAAGGTAACTTTAGAAAAACAGTTCCTTAAGCATCAAGGTTCAAAAGGACATCTAAGGGTAGAGAGCCAAGTGGGTCACCCCAGCAAAATGAACCCAGAAGTCTGGATTCCAAGAGAATTACCATGGTTTGTCAAAGAGATAATATTTGCTTGAATATGTATGCTTTAAAAAGAATATTGGTTATTTAGTTAATCTTTATTTTCCAATAATAAGTAGGTATTATAGAATCACAAAACTTTTACTTGTTATTCAATCAAAATCAAGTGTCTTGATAATTTGTAGCCTCAGGACTCTCTCTGGATTTTAATGGGCAAAGCTGACATTGAGGATGATCTTCTCATTGACTTCAAAGGGACACTGCAGTGAAAACCAACCAACAGATTAACTGAGAGAGAAAATAGAAGAAACAAGATTAGATTACTTATATATATGCAAAGTCCACTGGTAATTTGTCTCTTCTTATGAAGAATGTATTTTTAAGTGTGAGATGTATCTCAGATATATTTTCTCTCCTATTGTGTTTATAAAATCAAGAAAGGGGGGGAAAGCAATAAAAAAAGAATAACAGCAAAACAATAAGAATTGAGTTGCATTTATAGTTAATGAATTGGAAGCAGGTGTTAAACAAAGAGAAGTCCCTTATTCTGTATGCATCTTTGAGTCTCAAGAACGATGGGAATAAAAAGAGTAACAGTAAATTCATAAAGATAACTATAATCTACATCTATCCACTTCCATTAGGGGAAAACAACAACATCAACACTAAGATTAAAATTGACCTAGTAATGCCCATTTTTTGTTTTTCTGAAATAAATTCAAAATTGAAGCCAAGAATAATTTGAACATTTACAGAATACATCAATAATACATCATTACCCAGATCTTCAATTTCAGTGATTTTAATTTTCTGTTGAACACGTGGGGTTTATAAGAGAACTTAGCATCTGAATGTAAAATGCTTTCTTTAAATTTGCATGTCTTTGGCTTTTGAAAAGCCATCAAAACTCATTGTTTCTTAAATGCTATGTAAATCTTTTTTTCTCCAGTGTTGACCCTAATTAAAGCAATTAATTGCATAATGAAGTCGTTCTTCACAGACACTATCTTATTATTATCTTGGTCAAAATTAATAATATCATGATAATAATTAGTAGATTGGAAATTGTCTACTTCTTTCTTACAGCATGTGGACTCCTTATAAAAGAGCAACAGGGATGGAAATTAGAGTAAAACATGGCAGCTGTGTTGATTGATGTGCTCTTCTAACGTAAGCATCTGCGACATCAGCCTTATTTAAATATGAATATGATTGTAGTGTTCATTCCCTCACCAGACTCGACTATTAAATGGAAATATATATACTTAGCAATTATGCATATGTTTTACATATATAACTATTTATATTATATATACATATATATAACACTATGTATATTATGTATTTTTATGTATCTGTTATGTGATTTTTGGAAGCAACTGTTTTTTTTTTTTTCCCTACAGGGTTGTTCTTCACAAAGATTTGTATCTAACTACATAGTTCATATATCCAGGCTATAATTATAAATGGATATGCTCCAAGCTAAATTATGGATAACATCGTGAATGGGAATTCCAAAACACTTATTGTGCTCATGTGGAATCTATACATAGAACAAGAGGCAATCGTTTGATCAGAACAAGGGAATACTGCAAAGTTTAAAATTGGAAAAGGCCTGTGGTAGGGTTATATCCTTTCACCTTACTTATTCAATCTATATGCTGAACAAGTAATCTGAGAACCTGGACTATATGAAGACGAATGAGGCATCAGGACTGGAGGAGGACTCATTAACAAACAGCGATATTCAGATGACACAAGCTTCCTTGTTGAAAATGAAGAGGTCTTGGAGTACTTACTAATGAAGGTAAAAGACTACATCCTCTAATGTGGATTACACTTGAATGTGAAGAAAACGAAAATCTTCACAACTGGGCTAGGCCATGATTCCCAGTATTGTGTGATCATCCTCCATTTTGTGATGGGTTGCAAATCCTAACCTCCGCCTGTAGTTAATGAGACAGGATTGTTGTTGTTAGGTGCCATCGAGTAGGTTCCAAATCATAGTGACCCTATGTACAGAAGAATGAAATACTGCCCAGTCTTGAACCATCCTCACAAACTTTGTCATGCTTGAGCCCATTGTTGCAGCCACTGTGCCAATCCATCTTGATAAATGTCTTCCTTTTTTTCTCCGATCCTCTGCTTTACCAAGCATGATGTCCTTCTCCAAGGACTGGCCCCTCGTGATAACAAGCTCAAAGTACATGAGAGGAAGTCCTGCCATCCTCGCTTCCAAAGAGCACTCTGGCTGCATTTCCTCCAAGACAGATTTGTTTGTTTTTCTGGCAGTCCATGGTGTATTCAATATTCTTTGCCAACACCACAATTCAAAGGCATCAATTCTTCTTCGATCTTCCTTATTATTGTCCAACTTTCGCATGCATATGAGGCAATTGAAAATATCATGGCTTAGGCCAGTGCCTTAGTCATCAAAGTGACATCTTTGCTTTTTAACACTTTAAAGATGTCTTTTGCGGCAGATTTGCCCAATGAAATATATTGTTTGATTTCTCGGCTGCTGCTTCCATAGGCTTTGTGGATCCAAGTAAAATGAAATCCTTGACAACTTCAATCTTTCCTCCATTTATCGTGATGTTGCTTATCAGTCTAGTTGTGAGGGTTTTTGTTTTCTTTATGTTGAGATGTAATCCATACTGAAGGTTGTAGTCTTTGATCTCCATCAGTAAGTGTTTCAAGTCCTCTTAGGTTTCAGCAAGCAAGGTATGTCATCTGAACATTGAAGGTTGTTAAGAAGTCTTCCTCCAATCCTGGTGCCATGTTCTTCTTCATATAGTCTAGCTTCTCAGATTATTCACTCAGCATATAGATTGAATAAGTATGGTGAAAGGATACGACCTTTACACGTACCTTTCCTAATTTTTAAACTATACCTATCTCCTCATTCTATCTGCCTCTTGGTCTATGTACAGGTTCCTCATGAGCACAATTAAATGTTCTGGAATTCCCATTCTGTGCAGTTATCCATAATTTTTTTATGATCCACACAGTTGAATACCTCTGCATAGTCAATAAAACAAAGGTAAACATTTTTCTGGTATTCTCTGTTTTCAGCCATCATCCATCTGCCATCAGCAATGATATCCCTGTTCCTCATCCTCTTCTGAATCGACTAAAATTTCTGGCAATTCCTTATAGATGTATTGCTGCCACCGTTTTTGAATTATCTTCAGCAAAATTTTACTTGCATGTGTTATTAATAATATTATTGGATAATTTCTGCATTCCATTGAATCACCTTTCTTTGGAATAGGCACAAATATGGGTCTTTTCCAGTCAGTTGGCCAAGTAGCTGTCTTCCAATTTTCTTGGCATAGATGAGTGAGCACCTTCAGTGCTGCATCTTGTTGATGAAACATCTCAGTTGGTATTCCGTCAATTCCTTCACTACCATCAGTTCTTGATCATATGCTACCTCCTGAAATGGTTCAGTATCTATCAATTCTTTTTGGTACAGTGACTCTGTGTATTCTTTCCATCTTCTTTTGATGCTTCCTGTGTTGTTCAATATTTTGCCCATCTCTCAAAACTGCATCTCGAGGCTTGAATTTTTTCTTCAGTTCTTTCCTCTTGAGAAATGCTGAGTATTTTCTTTTTTGGTGTTCTAACTCCAGATCTTTGCACATGTCATTGTAACACTTTACTTTGTTTTCTGGAGTTGCCCTTTGAAATCTCCTGTTCAGCTCTTTTATTTCATCGTTTCTTCCATTCATTTTAGCTACTCTATGTTGAAGAGCAAGTTTCAGAGTCTTTTCTGACATCCATTTTGGTCTTTTCTTTCTTCTCTGTCTTTTTAATGACATGTTTCTTTCCTCATGTATAATGTCCTTGATGTCATCCAACAACTCACCTGGTGTTTGGCCATTAGTGTTCAATGCATCAAATCTATTTTTGACATGGTCTCTAAATTCAGGTGAGATATATTCAAGGTGTATTTTGGTTCTCATGGACTTGTTTTAATTTTCTGCAGCTTCAACCTGACCTCACATATGAGCAATTGATGGGAAATTGATTTTCCCCTGTAGATATGCTTTATTTTTGGCTGTACTACACATATAAGTTTTGGTAACTGAAGTGGCTTTTGACTGTGGATGTGCTCTAACATACAAGATTATAACTAAGGTGTCTGACCTAACAGGCCCCCCAATGGTGTTCTGAACATTGCCTCTATCTACAAGGTATACAGAACACCCACCATTCTGATATATTTGGTGGTTAGAACTGTAATATCATTTGAGGGAAAATAACATAAAGACCCACTAGAAACATTTCTTGAATCTCATGTCTTTATGTGGTCTGTGGGCCAAAACTGGATTAAAAGAACACATTGTTTTTATTGTTAGGTGCTGTTGAGTGGATTTTCGACTCATAGTGACCCCATGTTACAGAGTAGAACTGGCCCATATGATTTTATAAGTTATAATTTTCATGAGAGCAGATGGCCAAGCATTTCTTCCATGGTGAGGCTGGGTGAGATTGAACTGTCACACTTTCAATTAGCATTAAACCATTGTGCCACTAGGGCTCCTTAAAGAACAGAGTAATCCCTGAAATTTCATCCTCCAGAGACCATCATTACTTGACGGTTATTGTTCAAAACTCCCAAGAAACTCTGGGTCCTCTTCATTCCATTATGGTCATATAAATAAAATTATACACAGTTCACTTAATTTCTTTTTTTAATTTATTTAGCATAATGTTTATAAGACCTACATATGCTCTGTATATTTCTGTAGTTTGTTTACTTTTATTTATGAGTAGTATTACATTGTATAGATATACTACAATTTGTTTTTTTCCAGTCACATTTTGATTAACATTTGGGTTGTTTCGAATTTTATTCTATTATTAATAAAGCTGCTATGAAGATTTATATATAGATATTTATATGGACATTCATTTTCATTGATCTTTGCTGATACTCTTATAGAATTGGTGGGTTGTATGGTAAGTGTATATTTAAATTTATAAAGAACAGTCAAATGGTTCAACATAGTAGTTTTTCCATTTTATATACTAATTCATGACATATGAGAGTTCTTGTTACTCAATATAATACTGAACATTAGGTATTTTCATTATATCTTAGTCTTTTAGTGCTGCTATAACAGAAAAACCACTAGCAGGTGGCTTTAAAAAACTGAAATTTATTTTCTTACAGTTTAGAAGGCTAGAAGTCAGAATTCAGGGCATTGGCTCTAGAGAAAGGCTTTCTCTCTCTGTTCTTGGGGGAAAATCCTTGTCTCAGCTTCTCTAGAGTTCTTGCAGTTTCTTGGAGATCTCCGTTACGCATTTATCTTTCCCCCATACGTGCTAGCTTTCCTCTGCCTGTTCTGCTCTCTTTATATCTCAAAATGGTTAGGTTTAAAACACACCCTACATTGACACAGCCTCAATAGCATAACAAGAAAAACCCTATTCCCAAATGAATTACATCCACAGTTATATGGGTTAGAATTCCAACACGTATTTTGGGGGATACAATTGAAACCTTAACACGTTTTTAATTTTAACCATTCTAATTGCACTTAGAATTACTGGAGTTGCAATCAACTTGATGGCGATGGGTTTGGTTTTTGGTTTTAATTTGCATTTCCTTGATGAATAATGATGTTGACCATTTGTTCATATGTTTATTGGCCATTCATGTATTTCTTGTTTAAGAAATATCTGTTTACCTTTACCCCAAATTTTTATTGTATTGAATGTTTTATTTTCAAATCATAGAACTTTTAAAAAAAATATTATGACTACCTGTCTCTTGTTAGATATCTTTATTGTGCCAATTTTTCTCATATTATGTTACCCAATTTTATTTTCTTAATGGTGTTTTTCAAAAAAGTAGATTTTTATTTTCTTGAAGTCCAATTTATCATATTTTTCTCCTACAGTTTATTTCTCAGTGTCCTAAAATATATGTTTATCTTAAGGTCCAGAGATTCTTGCGTACATTTTCTGCTAGAAGTGTTGTAGTTTTAGTTTTAATATTTAAGTCTATGAACCAAACCTGGGATAAGGACTGAAGTTCCTATGTTATAAAGTTATTCTGGTATGTTTTGTTGAAAAATCTAACACTTTCTGTATTTTATCTACAGTTATATAACAAGTTACCCCAAAAGCTAGCAGCTTAAACCAACGCACATCTGCTATCTCACAGTTTCTGTGGATAAGGAATCAGGATATGTCCGAGCTGAGTTCTCTCATTGAAGGTGTCTCACAAGACGGCAGTCAAGGTGTTGGCCAAGCAGCAGATATCATCTGAAGGCTCCACCGAGGAAGAAACCAATTTTGAGCTTTCTTATATGATATTGTCAGTTACTTAAGGATGTTGAACTGAGGGCATCAGTATTTCACTGGCTGTTGAACAGAGGTTACCCTCAGTTACTTGCCACATGGGATTCTCCATAGGGAAACACAACATGTCAGCTTGCCTCATCAAAACCAGCTAGAAAGGAGTTTGCAAGCAAGACAGAAGTGAACTCTAAAATGGAAGGACATCTCATCACCTTTGCGATGTTCTATTGGTTAGAAGCAAGTCACCTAGTCTATCCCACACCCAAGGGAAGGGAAGTACAAGAAATGTGATTATAAGAAGGTGGGTTTTATTGGGAACCATCTTAGAAGTTTTCTATCACATTTCTTCATTGAGTTAGCTTGGAACCTTTAAAGGAAACCAGTTAATTATATATGTGACTCTTACTCAATATTCTACTAGGTTTCATTGATCTCTAATTCTACTCTTATGCCAACACTACAATATCTTTAACACAGAAAATCTACAGTAAATCATAAAATCAATCCTATAAAAACAACAGCAGCAACAACAATAAAAAACTACCTGCTCTAGTGCCTTTACATTTCCATATACAATTAAATTTAAATTCCACAAAATTACTCTGCTGGAATGTTGACTAATATTTATTTTAAGAAATCACTTGTTTTTGATAGGTATTGATAAACCATGGTGTTCCAGGTGGTACAAATGGTTAACACACTCAGTTGCTAATCAAGAAGTTGGAGGTTTAAGTTCACCCAGAGGTACCTCAGAATAAAGCCCTGGTGATCTACTTCCAACAAATCAGCCATTGAAAACCCTACAGAGCAGAGTTCTACTCTGTTACACATGAGTGCCAGGTAGCAGAAACAGTATAGTTCCCCACTGCCTGATGACCCTTACACTGAAATTGTATTGAAAGAATGTGCTGTAGGTGAAGTAGACCCTCTCTCCTAGTGTCCTAGTTGTAAGCTCTTCTAGAACCTTAGTGGCAAGGTATATGATTAATTATATAATTGCATTCTGGTGAGATCTAATCTTAAACCCCCAAAAGGGGAAAGAATGTTCTTCTTTGGATGCCATCAAGGCTAACCACAAGACCATCACACACCCTGAGCCCAGACTGTGTCAAGAGGCACTTTCCCCTTTCTCCACTTTCCCTTTTCATGTAGACTGCTTCGGTCTAAGGTCTGTATAAACTTGGGCCCCTTTGTCCCTTTGTTTCTTCACCTACAACGCATCAAGGGGCTATGGGGGTGTAGAAGAAGTTTCTTTATCAACTCACCCTGGAAAGAGGAAATTTTCAAGGGGGCAGGGGGGACCAGTCCAAAAGGGAATTTTACCCTTTCCTTTCCATCTTAATTACTGTGTAAGAAAATAAAGTTTATGAAAACCCCACTGGATAAATGTCAATTATTTGCTGAGGGCTACAGCCCTACACACACTTACTTTTCAGTTTTCACTCTTGGCTCACCACAATGGAGTTGCCATGAGTTGGAGTCAACTTGATGGCAACTGTTTTTTGTTGTTGTTTGTTTGGTTTTTTGGTTTTTGTTTTTATTTTTTCTTGTAATTAAACAGGTATTGAGAAACTCTGAAACTCACTAAAAAGATATTATATAGGGATGGAAATACTCCACCCCAAAGGGAGATTTTAATCATCCCAGAGTGCATCCTAACAATGGGTGAGTGATGGGAAGTTTCAGTCAAATCTCTGTGAGACAAAATGATGGAGTTTTATTAAATGTGTAAATCAACTTGGGAACAATATTGAAACTTCAAATCCCTGAATATGGCACATTACTCAATTTTATTGGTTCTTCTCCATTTTTTTCTACAATGTTTTGTAGTTTTCAGTTAAATTATCTTGAAATTATATTAAATTTTTAACTAAATATTTCACTTTTTATATTATAAAAATTACTTTTAATTTTCTATTTAATTTTGATTTTCAACTGTTTTTTACCATTACTAAAAAATATATAATTGATTGTTTTTTATGGCCATGTATCCTGTGACCTTGCAAAATTAATTTCTTAGTTCACTTTGGATTTTTTAGAAAGAACATTATGTCTAACTTTTTACTTTCCAAACTGATTTTTTTACCTTTGAATAGAA
The DNA here is from genome assembly GCF_000243295.1 of Trichechus manatus latirostris. Classification (NCBI taxonomy): domain Eukaryota; kingdom Metazoa; phylum Chordata; class Mammalia; order Sirenia; family Trichechidae; genus Trichechus; species Trichechus manatus. The sequence goes on from NW_004444257.1 coordinate 827,454, forward strand.
CGTTAGCTATAATTTTATTGTGGATGCCCTATATTAGGTAGATAAGTTTGTGTTTAAGTCTACTATCTTGTATTTGACACATCTGCACTTTTTTTTTCCTCCTGCTTTTCTGATATTCTGTTGGGTTGGGTGAAAGATATTTTTACTGATTAAAGAATACTAGGTTAAGCTATTTTTTTTCCTTTGAATAAGTTAAAGATGTATCTCTCATTTGTCCACTTCTTTATATAGCTTCTGATAAGAAGTCTGAAGTCATTCTTATCTACCATCTTTTATATAGATATATAAGATACGTATATCTTTCATATATAATATATACTATTTTTAAGATTTTCTCCTTATCACTCTCTTCAGGAATTTGGTTGAATATTTTCAACAATAACAAATAATTTTTTTTTTTTTTTAAATGGAGAAAAAAGAGGAACATTATAGTCATCAGTCCAGAGCTGGGACTGTTCCTTCTATAGGGGCCCACTTCTTCCCTCTGGGAGTGTTTCACTGTCTTTTGTTCTCTGTGGCATTTGACTCCATCCTCTGTGCTTGTGGCTCTGTCTTCTTTTTCCCTAATAATGGCCTGCACATACAGACAGAGAAGTAGCTTTGAGCCTGCTACCTTCCTATAAAATTTTGAGGGCCCAGAGGCTTCTTTCAATTTTGAGATGTATCTGTCTCTTTTAAGACTCTTAAACTCCCCATTTTGTACTTGATAAGAACTTCTAAAAGCATTCTTTTCAGAGGTCTTTAAAATGTTTCTTATAGCTATGTCCTTGATTTGATCTTTATAATGAGCCATTTCCTACTTTGAGAATCTTTTGCCACCGGAGAGACTAGAGATATAAAGTGATTTATTTTCCAACACAAGTCCTGGACCTGGCTTCTCTACCTTTTCTCTAATCCAACATTAAAAAATGAGTAATTCTCTTTTCCTATTATGTGACTTATTCAGCTAGGAGAATCCAACTGACATTTTAAATATTCTGCCCAGAAATAGCCTTATTCAGATCCACAAAATGCACCTAATGACCATTAGGTTTATTTTCTATCTTCCAAATTACAGAGGTGACCCTTTTATCTCTTTGTTGTTGTTGTTGCTCCAGTTGCGTTTGTGCCACCACTCTTGCAGCTTCCACTAATCATTTGCAAACCATTTTCCAGTCTTTGCTGATAGTTATTTGCCAATTTCCATTGTTGCCTGCTGCCTAGTACTGAAGCAAATAGTGCAAGTGTTACACTCTGTTACAGCAGAACCACGCTTCGAAGTATCAATTTCTCTATCAGTTTTCTATTGTTCCATTAAAAATTACCCCAAAACTTTGCAGTTTAAAAAAAGAATCATTTTATTTCACTCAAAATTATGTGATTCAGTAATTTTAACTTGGCTCAGCTGGACAATTTTCTGCTGATCGCACTTAAGGTCCTCGTGTGGCTCCAGTCATCTGCCAGTTCAATCAGGGTGCATAGTCTGCGAAGGTATCACTCAAAATCTGCAAGTTGTCGCTAATTTTTTTCTGGATCACATGTCTCCAGATAGCTAGGCAAAGCTTCTTTGCATTATGACTGGCTTCCAAAAGCAGCAAGCAAGTGAAGGCAAGCCCTAATGCACAAAAATTCTTCAAGCCTCCTGGATATTTTTTGTTACTATCTCATTGGCTTAAGCAAGTCACTTGCTCAAGCCCAGTTAATGAATTAAGGGATTAGACAAGGGACTGGATATATAAAGGAGTTATTTATTAGGGACCATTGCTGTAATGATCTATCACATAAAATTTATCAGTAATTACAATAGCTGAATAACAAGTACCAGGGACTGCATTGATCAATTCCGGATTACATCTGGAACAGCAGCTGCAATTAAAGGCACCACCTGGTAAAATGTACACTAATCCACTGTCATCTTCCAAAATCCATCTGTCTTTTGCAGACACTGAAAAGGTAAGTTAAATGAGGCTGTGATGGGAATCCCTACCCCTGCAATTTCAAATTTTTGAGGGTGATAATAATCTCTGCAATAGTACAAGATATGTAGTTTTGCATTTGGTTTACTATTTAGTAGAAGAGGGAGCTTCAAAGGCTTTCAATATTCCTTCCTCTACAATAATCTTCACTCCAAATATCAGGGGGTAAATTAGAGATTCTGCAATTTGCTAAGAATAATTATTCTAACTATATATGCAAAAACTGTGAAAATGAAAACAGGATCAGTCTGCAGATCCATTAAAGTTAGTATACTATAGGCTGTCTAAAAACCCCACTCATCATCTAAACTTTTCATGACTGAGTCATTTTTTGCTTTAAATTTTTGTTGATATAATTTTTTTCGTTAATGGAATGCATGCTGAATCATTGAGTGTGTTTGAAATGAATGAGTCCCTCTGGACTCTGGGGGTAGGATTGGTGGGACATATATGTCCCTCTGGGCTTTGGGATGGATGCATATGTCCCTTTGGACTCTTGCAGGGGCTGGTATTGGTGGGATGCATATGTCCTGCTGGACTCGGGGACACATATGTCCCTGTGGACTCTGGTGCAGATCTGTCAAGACACACATGCCCCTACAGAAAGTGCCACATCATACAATACCCTGTAAAAATAGTAATTTATGGTACATGCCCATTTATTTCATTTCAAATTTATATAGGTCCCCTCCTGATGTCTGCATGTACTGTCAGTGGGAATGTAGTTTCCCAATAAACCTCAGAGGTGAAAAATTAGGTGAAGCAGATATGTCCTACTGGTCACTACAGGATAACACCATGAGTATTCATTCTGACCAGTAAATGGATTGCAGTGGTAGTCTTAGTTCAAAGCATCAGCACTGGCTTTAGCTTAGAGATAGTATGCTAGCCTGATAGATGACCCATTAGAGATGACCAGAAGGAAGATTTGTGGTACATGTTTGCAATATTATCATATGGTCCTTCTTCAAGTCTACATGACTACCCTTCATTTTAGGAACTCTGAGTCTGTGAACAGGCCTAAATCTTGAAATGGAATGACTGTAGTGACTCAAGTGTGGCCTATTTTCACTAGATATAATTTATTGTTATTGTTTATTCACAGCCAATAGACTTAATTGGACTTCCTTTCCATACTGGTTGTAGTGATCTGGTAATTAATTATGAATCTTTTAAAAAATCTAATTTGATGTCTTAAATACCTCTTCAAACTGCTGCTTATTACAGTAAATCATACCCACTTTTCCCCTAATAGTTATATTCTAACTGTATATACATTGGGATCCTCTCTCTCTCTACATACACACACACACACACACACACACACACACACGTTCAGTATCTTCCACTTTCATCCCTTGCCTACAGAAAATAGCCATCACAGTTATTTTCAATAATTCTTGCTTTCCCCATACCAGTGATGAAGGGAGTATCTTTCCCCATACCTTGATGAAGGGAGTATCTTCAAGTTCCGCTGGGAAGATTTTTACGGGTTGATTAAGAAGTTCAAATATAATAAATCCACAGAGCACTGCCTTATTCATAAGGTTTTGGATTCCTTCCTCTACATTATATCAAGAGTTTTCTGGTATCACAATTTCATTTAGTGTGAGCCATGGTAGGATTTACGTTTTAGTCAACCAAATGATCAAACAAGTTTAAACACTAGCACAAACCTGAGCTACAACATTGCATTTACCACCTCAAGAAGGTTATCCAGATCTATACATTTAGCCCAAACTATTAAAAAACCATGCTCCGTGCTCTCTGGTACAGTACCATCAGAATCCATTGCCACCAACTGACCACAGCTTTTGCCTACGTAAATTTTTACTTTTTAGCCTTCATTTTAATTTTGTAATTGGTCTTTAATAAAACCTCTTGGACTTTTACATAAGAGAAAAATTAAACATTTTTACTATTCCACAGTTATGTTATTTATCTGTCACTCTTAGAGGAATCTAATACAATATACAAGGGGGCTTGTATATAGAAAAACACCCACAACTATGCATACTGTTTTCTCAAGTTATTCCATTTAACAACTAATGCACTATATTTAAAAAATTTTGTAACTTTTGAACATGGTTAAAAAGTTGACTAAACTACCATAGTATATAAATCTCACAAATTTAACAGGACTGATTATCCTTCATTCTTCAAATAATCTTAAAATATAGGCAAAAACTGCAAGTATACAAAATTTAATACTACCATTGACTTAAACTGATTTTAAAACTCAGTATCATGGAATTAATTCCTTATGTATATTATTTTTAATACTGTTGTTAATACATTCTTATATTTTTAGCCATAAATACTTTGATGGCCTTTTAGAGTTTCATAATATTATTTCGATTCTATTGTAGGGTTTCAGAAAAAATAAAAATAAAAGAAAGAAAAAAATTGATTCTCAGCCTAACTTGTCATCTGATTTTGTATTTGGAGCAGAGAATTTATACAGTCCATGGTGAAGTACAACTACCGTTGTTGTTGTTGTTAGGTGCCATGGAGTCAGTTCTGACTCATAGCGACCCAACGTACAACAGAACAAAACACTGCCTGGTCCTGCACCATCCTCACAATCGTTGTTATGCTTAAGCCCACTGTCACAGCCACTGTATCAATCCATCTCGTTGAAGGTCTTCCTCTTCTTCACTGACCCTCTGCTTTACCAAGCATGATGTCCGTCTCCAGGGACTGATCCCTCCTGATAACATGTCCAAGGTATGTGAGACATAGTCTCGCCATCCTTGCTTTTAAGGAGCATTCTGGCTGTACTTTTCCAGACAGATTTGTTTGTTCTTTTGGCAGTCCATGGTATATTCAACATTCTTCACCAATACCATAATTCAAAGGCATCAATTCTACTTGGGTCTTCCTTATTCATCATCCAGTTTTCGCATATATACGAAACGACTGAAAACACCATGGGTTGGGTAGGTGCACCTTAGTTCTCAAGGCGACATCTTTGCTTTTTAACACTTTAAACAGGTCTTTTGCAGGAGATTTACCCATTGCAATGCGTCTTTTGATTTCTTGACTGCTGCTTCCATGGGTGTTGACTGTGGATCCAAGTAAAATGAAATCCTTGACAACTTCAATCTTTTCTCTGTTTATCATGATGTTGCTTA